>NC_047016.1:5814806-5910888 GCF_902652985.1 Pecten maximus
GTTTTCATTAGAGACATGCCATTTGGAGGCGCTGTTCCTTGAGGTAACTGACTTTTATTCTTTCGACTGATGATTCGTTATATTCTCTTATTCACACTCTGAAGATGTAGTGTATCCGCCAAATCTTGTTAGAACTAGTCATTCCATGATTGCAATCCATATAATATCATAAGGCTTGTGATAAAACGATTCCCTGATAAAAACTCAGATATTTTCGTCACAGCATCATACGAGTTCTGTATAACAAGAGAAGATAATGAATTTGCAACTGTTGGATTTCAAAAAAGTGTCGTTTGCCATCGGGTTTAGGATAAACTCGCCATTTGGTTATGCGTCATTTCCTCCCGTTCAATATTAGCTCAAGGGAGTATACACTTTTCGACTCAAGTTACCTTTCTCGATTATGCCCAATATCAATTGGAACTTTCCCTCTAAATGCTACATGTATTATTTAGTATTGGTGCATTCAATGTGGTAGGAACTGTTCTCTCATTTTCAATGTTAAACACTACTATATTTCATGGTTAGGATTGAAACCTTTAACAAAACGTTTGAAGCACTAAAAGCATCAGTGGAAATTTTTAAATGGACATTACTTTGCTCTCTGAACTAATTTAACCACATATATTTATAAAAGTTTATTCTATGCTCGAAAAGGCAAACCATTATCAATTTCAAAATTTCCTTTCACAAATATTTTATCTAAACAAAAATCAATGGTAATTGTGCAGCAGGCTAATGCATATAAAAAACCTCCCTAAGGTGGAATAACCAACCATTATATTGTTATTAGTAATATTCAAGATTGATGATGAGTACTTCCACATTGACGGTATTACTAACCAATAGTTTTAATTAATTTGCTGTGTCTGTTAGCTACCAACCCATTCGGGTGTCTCACACGTCTAACTACCAATGCTTTGTTTAATGACCTTACAAAACACTAAACATGTTATGTTATATTAGAAACAGAGAATATGTTTTTAATTATACGAGACATACAAGTATAATAAACTTTCTTTAAAAGATGTATCATAACTCACTAGACACTCACTCACTGCTGTACGGTACAGTCTCACTCATTGTTTGGCGTCTGTTGTATCAATTACTGAAGTAATATTGAAAAGTTATGTTCACATCAGTTTGTCTTTTTGTGCAATCTCTGTATTGGATTTCCTTCTTTAATGATAATGGACACTAATACCGACACAGATACTATATATTTGATACAGTGGCTTCACAAACAAATGTTTACAGATCAGATACAATTATCCATATCGTAGGGTTTCCAATCCATGACAAGACGCAGTGTCTTGAAAAGCCTGTGGTGATATTTTTTTAGCTTTCAGCCTATTCATATATTTGTATACACCTATTTACCCTTACAAGGATTCCTATAGAGAGGTTTCTTATTTACAATGAGCCTCGGGATTAAATTCATCTGAAGGTGTGAGCGACCCACGTCGCGCAAGGAATCGAATCTACTGCTTGTTTCAACTTGCGAAGCTTTAAAACGGAACAATGGTGTCCTGCTTCCTCTTAGGAAATAATTAATGATATTGTACGTTCATATATGTCTGATCCCGCTATAGCTGGTTATATGGCATGTTAGTATGAAATGGAAATCATACACTTTACATAGTGTAACACATTGGTTGGGTGTTAGGGTTTTTGACCGGGCATTTTGTTAGGAGAAAACGAACCTTATATTAGCTACAGGAAAACCACTGGAAAAAAATGTACCTTGCAATAGAAATATTATCAATTGCAGGTAAAACAACCTTAAAAAGAATATAATGTCGTCGGTTTTCCTATTACGATAAAAGATTTCATTATTTTAATCCTGATTAGAATGCATGTATGCAACATGACTGTGTTCATGACTCACAACATATTCTACCTGTGGCGTATTTCCCATTGGTGTGAGGGATTCGTATTTTATGTGCGATTTACACAATAAGATATTCTGAAATGGAAATATGTGAGAGATTACTGAAACAAAACCGTGTAACATGCAACTTGTTCTCGTAAAAGTCTAGATTACTATCTTCAACAAGCTAACAACGAAAGCCCTAACAACATCCTAGCCGAGCTAATGTTGCTATGTCGTGACTGTGCAACAGTCGAGGTGTTTGGGGTAGCTCTCATTCTTTACCTCATGCAAACCGAGTGGCGGAAAATTAGGTATTTGCTATACCATGTATGACTGTAAAACCATATTTTAATGAAGTATAATAATGATATCTTTAGAACATCGAACCATGTCGTGTTCAAGAAACATGAACTGAATATACGGAAAGTATTTTAATTGATTAATCCGTCTTCTCACATAACCGTCCAAGTTCGTTTAAGTACGAAGGAAAAAGCAGAGTAGACATGTTCATTGATGAAAAATGGATGCATCGATTTTAATCACATTCTAGATGACGTCCTAACAAGGCAAGGCAAATGTTGCGCTTTTAGTGGTAAAATTGGAGGGAGCAAGACAGTGTAATGATAATATGGTGTCAGAATTAGATTTTATGTGAATAATTGGCATTGTTGCTTCAAAGTGTTATCTGGAAAATGTCGATTAAAATATTCTCTTCTATTTTCATAGGTTCAAGAATGTCCTCGGAAATGTTCCTGTCCCGCTAATCCACCGGTTTGTAACGAGGGCATCCGAACAATCAGAGACGGATGTGGATGTTGCTACATGTGCGCGCGCCAGCATGGTGACATGTGTAGTAGGAAAGACAAGTGTGACGCGCAACAAGACCTTTACTGTGATAATGAGGGTATATGTAGAGGTGAGACATGGTTTATTTATAGAGCAGTAGTGTTATTTCCATTCCCGATTGAACGTTATTTAGGACGAGAGTTCAGTGTATTTATAGGCTATGACTTTCTCGTTAGCAATTATTTTAATAGACTATGACTTTCCTCGTTATCTGTTACTATGATAGGCTATGACTATTCCCGCTAGATGCTACTTTGATCGGCTTTGATTATTCCCGTCAGATGTTACTTTGATAGACTATGACTTTACCCGTTAGATGTGACGTTAATAGGCTGTGACTATCCCCGTTTGAGGTTTATCTAGTGCATTACTTTCAGCAATGGTCTATTCTTTGCTGAAACTGTCTATTACTATTCTCTATAAGCTGGAATAAAGAAAAGCCACCAAATTATGCTAGTAAAATACTGATAACGAGGAATGTTGATCGAACCCTTTTGTACAGGTTAATGTATGCTATGTTTAAGTTCAACCCACCACATACAAGACATAAGGTAGCAATGCTTAGGTTAAATCTCGGGGGAAACCAGTGACCTGTTCGTCATTACCTAAAATACTAGTAAAAGAGTTCATGTCCGTGTTATTTAGACCCGACACAGCACGCTATCGGTTAAGGAACAATGATACCATATACAAAATCTTACTGTTTACACAACGGCCGTTTAGATCTTAACAACCTCCGCGGAGATTTGAAAAGCGCAGACATTTCCATAAGAATAAACTTCTCGCATGTCCGCCAAGCATGCTTCATCACAATGTCTGCCAAACAAGCGTACTGGATTGTGGAATATTCAGCATGCCGTATACATACGAAAATAGGTAAACTTTAGTACACGTTCACCTCCATACATGTTACATGTGTTTATGCTGGCGTAACATTTCAATGAGACAGAAATATGCATATGTTACTACTAAATCTGTAATTGGAAAGGGCTAATGGGGTATAATTTGTATAAGATGTTTTCTTTTCCTGTGGGAATAATTATTTTTAATCATCTTTTGCAGCATTTGTACCAAAGACATGTTTTGTAAATGGAAAGGAATACAAAGATGGAGAAAAATTCAAACCAGATTGTCGACGTTTATGCACGTGCCAAAACGGCAAGTACGGATGCGTGAACCTTTGTCCCCAGGAAGATTTCCGGCCCTCCATTGAGCACTGTCCAAACTCACGTCTGACTGAGGTCAGGGATAGGTGCTGCAAGGAATGGACGTGCTACCAGGAGCAGACGATTAAGTCACCACGGCATGCAGCACTACAGAGTGCCAACCTAGTACTACCAAACGACAACCAACGTACGTACCACGTCGATGCCATGGTGACCATATATTGATATATATATATATATATCTAGTGTATTGAATAAGCTTTACCTCCTACGTATGGAGACTTTCTGTTGTCAACCTGATAGATAATGATATTTTTCGTGGTCGAGAAATCAAATGAAACAGCTTTTAAGTAATAACATATAATGAATTTGCAATCTAGAATACTAGTATATGATAAAGTATTAACATTGCTAAATTGGATATGCCTATCACATTACATTACTAGGGAAGTCTCTTTTGCATCACAAGCACCCCCTTAACTTTAAACTGGGGTTAGTTTTACAGATTTAATATAAAATCGTCACATAAAACTAACAATTTGCAGCATATTGACATATCCTCTTAACAGTACATCGGATGCCTACAAAAGTACAGATTAAATTAATCAAATCTTTATCGATCCTTTATCACGTGACCAATTTTCCTGATGAGGAAAACCGAATCTGTGTATTTGAATTGCGAAGACAGCGATTTTTTAGTAGACAACTGCATGCGAATAAAGCCTGGTGAAGTTAGTTGAAATGGAATAACTTTCAATTTAAATATGCCATTGGCATGTTCTTACAATATCCATTATTCAGTAGCGTGATTGTAATTATTTAGAGTTTTCAGTCATAATGAGACAATATAATTTCTAAGCGGCTTGTTCCCGTTCGCTGTATATGCCTTACATTATTGAAACAGTCGTTTGCTCTACAAACACAACTTGACTAAATTGTCTGTATTGTAAAGACTCCATAGACTGTATTTGAAAAAAGAAATATTGCCTGTTCGAATGAATTTGTCAAAGTCGCGCTTCTTATATACTTCCCATACAACAAAAATGCTTCATCTAGAAAAAATATTCATTCCAATGTATTCCATTAACAGTGATGAGCCTATTATTTAATACGATTAACTATCTAACGGTAAGAACAAACGGGATGGAATACATTTTCATGTAGAACTTATTTACGATTCAGCATCTAATGTTAAGTAAGTTACGGATATATACAAAAATAAACAAACAGATTGAATAAGATAGTGAGACATTGCTTTGGTTTATGTCCTGAAGTGACAAATTGACAAGACCAACTCTCTAATAGGTGAATTTGTCTCAGCTTCAATCGAATTCAATTAATCTTTCATGAAATAGGGAAAACTATTTCGAGTAATGTTTATTTTTTAGATGACGTCGGTAAGCGAGACCGATGATAATGTATCATGAAGTTTTATTTAAAGTTAAATGCAAGAGAGTGACTACAGAAGGCCGATGAAATGATGCCTCGCTGCGGTGATCATTTCGCTGGCTTCTCTCGAGGTCGTCGGTGAAACGGCTAATAAGAATATATCCCCACTTATAGAAAACGATAATCAAGTTAAATATATATTGCTGTTAAAAAAGATCTGCCATTATTGCTAAGTTTCCACATGTAAAGCTCTGAGTGTTTTACACACAAATTAAATTACTTTGTTATACAAATAATAAATTGGTAAATGATAAATGTTACCATTAACAGTTCACCGCAGGGTAGGTTACGTTATGCCATCCCGCAGTGTCTGTCGTCCGTCGATTTCCGGTAAATTGCTACTTGTCTCAACGGCTGAGTGTATTTGGTTTTTGATCAAGACCATTATTTGGCAATATTTGGAAATCAATTTGTTGTATAAATGAATGGTATGACTCTCCCAGGACCGATAAGGGAGGGCCTAACAGGAGAAACAGAAAATTCTTCAAAATCGACTGCCTCTTTCGCTTGCCGATTCCATAATTAAATTAAGATGCAGACTAGACTAGTGTGAATAGTAATGGACTCAACAGATAACGGTCAACAGTTTATTAACATGTGTTAGGAAAAACATACCAATTACAGCTAAACCTAGGTGCCGTAATGAGAATCGTTTAAAATTATCTATGGATGCCTACGTTTTAGGGATGTACAAGAACCAATAATCTGTTTAACACAAGTAGTATAATCAAATCGACTTTGTAATCCTGAGTCCCGAACACATGGCATGTTCAGCCATTTCACAACATTTGCTAAAACACGACTTTTACTCCGTTAGACGTAAACTACGATAATTCCCTTCAAACACTACTTTTCTTAACAGAAGGAAACAGCTCTAGAGCGGAAATATTCAAAACCTGCTGCGAGTGCTCGCAAAACCAAATCATTTCTACAAGCTTTCAACTGACTTCCGACCATGCCGGTTTCCGAGACGGAGCGTAATTACTAGTTTCTAACCACAAAAATACATTTAAAAAAACATTACAGTAAAAATACATGTTTGATAGTGGCAAGATATATCTTGAAAAAATCCAGTAACAAATTAAGGAAATGATAGGGTGCAGTTACAAAATATGTTAACATTAAACATTGTCAAAGTTTACCCCTGTCTGTCACCGGAACAAAAGTGAAGCATCGAGGATCATAGGTAATATGGCTGGCTGCTACAATTTCCGGAACGAAACAAAGAAACGTTACACATTTTTCTTCTTTCAGATGGCATTATTTGATTTGAACCGTGGTTTGAAAAGGCAGCTCAAAATTGGAAAATATTTGTAATATAACTTAAATGAAAAAAAAATTGTTCCGAGTTCACAGAGCGATGCAGGCCCTCTGGGCTTCTTGTAATATTTTGAATGCCCATACGACATATTAACTCACAAACAATCAAACTTTACATTACATTTCAGAATCCCAGTCAAACACGCAGTCATCCACACCCGGTCCAGAATGTCGGGAAAAAGATAAAAATTGGAGCCCGTGTTCAGTAACATGCGGGGTAGGCACGTCGACGCGTGCCTGTGGACAATCAGAGCGGCAGACCCGTCTTTGTTACCTCCGACCATGTGGAATGAATGTTACAACGTTGGTAAGTGTATCATCTAATGGTTGTACAGACGACACAGCACTAGCTCAATAGAAGCATCACATTAGGATGTAATTATTATGTACAGACAAGGCATACAGCTCAAGTGTTAAAATTCAGATAGCTTTTGTTATTATTATTAATTTAGCGTTAATGCGAATAACAATTTCACCAGTTTTGGGTTTGGCATTTCAGGACATATGACTCTCCCCGTTTAGATGTTTATCTCTCGCTTTCTTTTTCCAAGTTTTTGAAAAGGCAAATTCTGCATTTGTTTGCAATCGCATTTCTCCTGAGCGACCAGATATATGGCTTTCCAGTAAGTGGCCAATGTTCTGTACTGAAAACTTTGTTGTTTGACACTGTTTCCTTACAAGACTAAAATCTACTAAAGTGAGTTTGCACATTTACCAGATACGGACTACGGACACTCTAGCCACCTCAAGTTCGGGCTGGGATAATACTTGGTATTTATATCAGTCATGTGTTATCATTATGTTTCGGACAACCGTGTCATTCAGTTCATTTTGTTTTGTTATGTATTTGTCTATACAATGACTATTTAGTTTGTTTGACATACCACTAGCCAAATCCCTTGAATATTTTATACAATCTGGTCAACAGCAGGATATATCACTTATTTTCTTACTCAGAAATGCAACTTTTCTTATCTAATTTTAACCACCCAATACATACACATCCATTTTAAACCAATTGGAATTAAAAACATTATCATGCTGGTTTTCCTTGAATTCAATAAACCCGATTAGCGTTATTTGTCTATAAACGCCACTTGACACCGTCGACGTAAGCAGTTATATGAAGTTCGACTGTTCCAGCATTGACATAGATATTAAAGATAGAGAAAGATATAAAATATTATATACACGTAGTTGGTGCTTAGTGGTGCTTACTAATTTGTGAACTGCTTTGAGACGGCTTAATTGCTGTGATAAGTCTAAAAGAATTTTCAACTATTATGTTATATAAGCATTCATATAAATTCATAATTGCTGGCATGCTAAGTGAAGCAATTACTGCCACTGAGCGCTGGTCAGTCTGGGTGTCGTTAACAGCAAACGGACAGAGAAGTTTATGGCCGTCAACATCTGTCAAAGTTACTTATAAGTCAATTATAAGAGTATGTTTTATTAAACGAGGCGACCTCGTACACATACAGTGTATACATTACACTATCATCTGGTTTAATGATATAACGCTGTTTACACAAAGGACATCATAATTCGTTCCTACACAAAAACACCAAAATGGCGACATAGTAACAAAATCGTACCCCTTACCCCAAATCATTAAATTGGGGCAAAATATGAACACACAATTTGAAATAGCATGAGGACCTTTTACAAATACAAGCAGTGTAAGACCAGGTGGTCCGGAAGAGTAAGCGTCTTTTACTTCATTTACGACACCCGCCATACAAATCTTATGTCAAATCGACGACACCCGCCATACAAATCTATGTCAAATCGATGACACCCGCCATACAAATCTAGGTCAAATCGACAACACCCGCCATACAAATCTAGGTCAAATCGACGACACCCGCCATACAAATTTAGGTCAAATCGACGACACCCGCCATACAAATCTAGGTCAAATGACAAAGACCCGCCATACTAATATAGGTCAAGTCGACGACACCCGCCATACAAATATATATCAAATCTGGCTCACACTCTCAAAACTATGGTGGTGACAACTGTATCGCTACTGATTTAAACTAGCATCGAACACATCAGAATTCATATCGTATTCACAAGACAAGAAAACATTTCCGAATGGGATCAAGGTGTCGACCATAGAACATTTCTGAACGGGATCAAGGTGTCGACCATAGAACATTTCCGAATGAGATCAATGTGTCGACCATAGAACATTTCCGAATGAGATCAATGTGTCGACCTTAGAACATTTCCGAACGGGATCAAGGTGTCGACCTTAGAACATTTCCGAATGAGATCAATGTGTCGACCATAGAACATTTCCGAACGGGGTCAAGGTGTCGACCATAGAACATTTCCGAACGGGATCAAGGTGTCGACCATAGAACATTTCCGAACGGGATCAATGTGTCCACCATAGAACATTTCCGAACGGGATCAAGGTGTCGACCATAGAACATTTCCGAACGGGATCAAGGTGTCGACCATAGAACATTTCCGAACGGGATCAAGGTGTCAACCATAGAACATTTCCGAACGGGATCAAGGTGTCGACCTTAGAACATTTCCATCTCTCAAAACCTTAATTTACCCATTCGTACTCGATATATCTCATAGAAATCGTGATACTGGCAAAAAGTTCTTCAATATCAAATCAACGGGGATATATTAATAATGTACCTTTCGGAGGCAGGCATGATTCTGTTCAGAAATGGAAAATTAGAAATGGGAATATACAAGATGTCTGATTTTAACACTGATTTTCACATTTAAAAAAAATTGTGATCTTGATTATTTTTCAAACGCGGTAGCATACTTACGATATTGCGATTTGCGTCTCCGCGCGGTATTGCGTTTGTAAGTATGGAGTAGTGATTTCTTTGTCCACTTGATGCATGTTTTTGGAGATTGTTCCCAGACTATCAATTACATATAATAATATTGTTTTGCTCACACTGAATCCTGTATCAATAAACTGGATTGATTTACATACAAACACTAATATATTTGACTGCTTTTTAAACACAAAAGCGTGAATCGCTTTCTGATATATTATACGTGTATGGAGTGACGTGTTTGAACCTTTCAACATGCGACATGTTTCTTTATCAGTGTGTTCATCTACACCAGGCTTTCCTCGCGAAGCTGGCTAAAGGTTTAGTGGCTGGTGACAGTAACGGTGTAGACACATTCGTCACGTCGGCCTTGTCAGCGTGTGTCGGTGTGTAGGAAAAGAAATAATTTTTCAACATTTTATTGCGACGAATTCTTGTAGAGGTTCTCTCCAACCAGAACGAAATTGTATTATGCAATATATTAAATGTCTATCAAAATGAAAAGTTTACAGGCCGTTGACCGTTCAACCCTCGACAACTACAATCATAAACGTATAGCTATCCTGATACATATTGATATGGCGTATTCCCCCATAGCGTACAGGGCGTCTCTGCCTTCTTATCGTGTTTGTATGGGTTTGTATAGTGATAAAATGTCTCAAGATGCCGGTAGAGTCTTGTCGGTCTCTAGGTTTTCCAGTTACAAATTGTGATGTATTGTGTCGTTTTCTTTAATGTTTCCAGTACTCAATAAATATAAATTAGAAACTGTCATTAAAGTCATGTTAACTTTCAAGAAAAACAATTCATTTTATGCAAATCGATGTTAAACAACATAACAATAAATTGAAGTGGAAAATTAGTTTGTTTATTTGTTGTCACAGAAGAATTAATGCTAATGATACTGATCGATGATGAGTTAACACTGACAAGGAAGAAACAACAGCTCCTTTTCTTATTAGGATCAGTGAAAGTAAAACGAAAGAGTGGATCCCTAGTTATCTGTCCTGCAGAAAGGGCGAAAGAATTGCACCTGCGTTGCATGATCGTAGGAGGCGACTAAATTAGATATGTTATCTTTTCTCTTTTTTTTCAAAAAAAACTTCTTTTCTTACTGTCTACACTGAGACTGCCTCGCTTTTGGGTCGATAGCTTGACAATCGCCCCTGTGCGGAAGGCCTCTGGCTCTGTCCCCTGATCGTTATACCAGAGTCTATGAAATGGGGGTTGCTACTCTTACTTAACGCTCAGCATTTTAGGGAGCGGTGCGACTAGTTTGCCCGTTGATAACATAATATTACCGGATGAGGTTCCCTGCTGGATGTCTTGCTAAGTAAAGTAGCACTATGAAGTCAATATCAGATTTGCGCTACATAACAAGGAGAGAAACACGAACAAACCGCATCCTCCATGTACACATACACTACACGCAAATTGTTGATGGACCGTAAAACAATATCATACAATACAAAACAACACATGGGAGGAAATAGCCATATATAATGATAGTACGTTGAAATATTCACCGGCTTACGAAAAGATGTCTTGTATTTTTGTCACTGACTTTATACTGAGTTACAATTCGTACGTAGTCTTGCGATTTATCATGATTTCTTGACGGCAGACTGCTGACCTATTTTTTCTACATCAAATGCTTTAAAAAAATCAGTATCATTTCAATATCATCAATTCGTTCTGTGATATCCTGACATGGGAAATATGTGGATACTTTAATAAGAAATTATTATTGCATTGGTAATATCCTAAATTTCCTTATCGTCGATAGCAGTCACAGCTTTATTTGAAGATTAAATATGTTATTTGAATTCAAAACCTATACATTATATCCCTTACTGCCCGAATACGAAAGTTGCAAAAAATACACTCGCTAACGCTCGTGTTTTTTTAGCTTTTGAAAAAAACTAACTAACTCCAGTTGAAGAAATACAACATGTAGCAGCCACTCGTTGTGTAACTTTTATTTATTACACAACGCGATGGCCATATGGATATGAATTATGATAATTCAATTGTTGTGTGAACTGTATTTCAGGGCCGGAGTAAATGTACACCAACAACACGTACAAAGCACAGACGACATATCGAGTACCAGTCTTCCGGACAAAACTGTACCAGCATCAAACCGTTCAGGATGAAGTTCTGCACCACCTGCAAAGACAACCGTTGTTGTTATCCCAAACGACAACAAACCCGGGACATTGAGTTTCGGTGTGACGGAGGAAGACACGCATATTTAAAGTTTGCTTGGATCAAACGGTGTATGTGTAGCCGGAAGTGTCAGAGAAGAAGGAGGAACGGCGTCTAATTAATACGGAAAGACATAACGAAATGAACTGGATATAGTCAAGCTGTACACCTCCTATACGTTAAGCGTTACGTACAACGTTTATGTACATAATAACGATGTTGATGCATTGTCTCCAGGTTGACGTACATACCGATATAATGAATATAGTGAATGTTGAGTGTTTGAACTAAAAAATATATCTGAAACATTTCAATGGGATGAACGTCGGCTTATGATCTCAATTAGGTTGTTAAGATAAAAATCATTACGGATGCACCAATGTGGATACTTTTAATATTGCATACTTTGTGCAGTTGCAACATGGAGAGGCAATAGGCTCTCGTTAGTTGTGTTATAAAAGGTTGTATTAAATAATATCTTGTAATCTGATTGATAACACTAATCCCAAACATTACATGCGACATTTCTTGTCGTAAAATAGTGATCCAATGTCTGTGGTAAAATGGTTTCCTAACTTTTTATTGGGTTTACAAACATGATCTTTGGATTATTGTGTCACTTAATTGTTCACGCGGTGAAAAGTACTTGTCACTTATTTTAAAGTTCACTGTCAGCGTATGAGATGTTGAGACGACGGATACGTTATCATTTTCTATAGAGAATTTATACAATCGATAAAATACCTTATTGGTGCTCACACTACTAGTACACTACAACTTGGGTAGACGTAAACCAAGATGCAATTATTTTTAGTTAACGAGGCACATTAATAAGTATGGTTGACGGTTTACAATCTATCGTAGGTATCGTATCATGTCTACGTCAGCCACTTCTCATATTAGTTCATTAGTGGAATATCGAGAATATGATGGATACGTGCCTCTTGTGTCAACACGTATCTTAATTGATCTAAACAGTTACAACACAGTGAACTAACGTTTTCTGTATGTGGTTATACACATGTAGTCCTACATTCAATCCTCTCTATGTTTTGTATATATATATATAATATCATAATAGACTTCATAATCCTCTATGGGTATATCTTCATTTAATTTCTGTCAAATCTGCTCAGTTACGACACCAATTCATAAGTAGTATTGATAAACATTAAAAACAGAACGTGAGATAACCCTGCAAGTTACATCTCCGAATGATAAACAGAAAAATATTTTTATGAATGCCGAGAGGATTCACCCCCCGATGCATGGTGGACTTAAACGTTAACCTATCTTTAATTTATGTCTAACAGATCTAGACACACGTTAAATCTGCAAGTCGTAGATAATGTTGTGATTTTACCAACTCATTTCCTTGGCCGTCGCGGCAGTACGTCTGATCGATTTTGACTTCTGATGCATTCATCGCATGTCTGTTATTCGTTAAAATAAACCAGTTTGCGCATGCCTCTATGACATAAGTTCGGCGGCTTATTTACGTATAGAGAGTGGAGTACCGCATTAGAGAAACATGATAGTTTCCTTGCTTTAATGATTGCAATTATGAAAAACTATGGTATTGATTCTCACATTAAATCATTATGTTATGTCCTATCATTTAACATATTTTAGTAATTTTGTCAAAATGTATGTGTTACGGAAACACAGACAGATTATAATACTACTGTAAATGCAGATGGATATAATGTGTGCATATAGGACGTGGAATATATGAAATTGTCATCGCGTGTTGACGTCCAAACAAAGTTGCACGTGACTTGTTTACGTCTACTGCTGTAATACATGGGATGTTGACATTATACTACCATAACGTATGACGTGTTTTCATCATATTACAGTAGCACATGGCGTAGGAACGTTATAATAAAGTAACACGAGCACATGGCGTAGGAACGTTATAATACAGTAACACGTGCCGTATTGACGTCATACTTCAATAACCCGTGACATGTTGACATATTACCACAGTAACAAGTGGCGTGATGACGTCATTCTGCAAAACACGTAGCGTGTTGGCATACTACAGTAACATACGACGTATCGACTTAATACCTCAGTAACATATGGCAGTTTGACGTCACACTACAGTAACACGTCACGTGTGGACGTCATATTACAGTAACACATAGCGTATTGACGACATTTAAGCATTGAACTGCTTTTCAGTTGGCAGTTATTGGATGATAATGCCAACTGTATGTAATGTTTTTGTCCAGTTGCCATTATCAGTCAAATAACTGCTAATAGAAAGCAGTTCAGTGCTTGCATTTATTATGTGTGATTTTTTTAAAATCACTATGATTAATGGAATGCAAGTTCCCCGCCTTTCTCGGCTGTGAGCCTGTTCATAGCTCTACCATGTTGTTCTACGCAAAAACAAAGTGCGTAAGACAAAAGAAAATCAGACAAGAATAACCAATGAAATACAAATATTTAATGTAAAAAATAATAATCATGAAAAAATAAAATATGAACAAAAGGGAAATGTGCGTTTAATTTATTTCCCACAACTGCGGTGTGCTTCATTTGGTACATTATTAATGTTCCGGTTTGCAGTTGATGAGATGATAATGTTCTACAACTGTTGGTAAGGTTATATATTGACAATGCCATAGAGTGGTAAAACTACCAAAGTATTTTAAGGCGTATTGAAGACATACTATCGTTACACGTGACGTGTTCACGTCATACTACACTATTTACATTTCCGGTATGTGTTCGTTATATGACCTTACTAACGAAAAATCGTTAATAGGTGTGTAAACTTCTAATTCGACGCGAAGGAATAGCCGGAACCCAGTGCACACATGCGAAATTAGTGTGGATACGTAACGACTAGTTTCGTTTTCTGTTTCGATTTTTCCAGCTAATTATGAATGGAATATTGTATAATTAAATAAGCATAACGGTGAAACAAAGAATTGTTAGAAATATCTTACAGGAATCATAAAACGATGTTCATGTAGAAATGTATTTTGTTTATTCCTGTAGTTGACAACCTTTCCCACTAAATTCGAATAAGCTGTTTAGAGTTTCCATTAATTGTCCGGCTGTTACGTCAATTCGTAAAACCCAGCAAAAAGAATGCCGATTTGTTGTTTTGTTAACTTTACTAACGTTTTTAAAAAAAAATACAGATATTTTTTAAAGGACGTTCATCATGTTGAAATATCTGTAAAAGAAATGCAGTTTACACACGAGTAAACGACAAAAAATAGTCCTTAAGTAACATCTGACATTGCACTACTTACATCTAGTTTGTTGATACATATACTACACCTACTCCTGTCACCTTCAGCAATATATCGCGTCTTTACGTCATACGACATTTACACCTGTCGCTATATACATAATAGATATTTAGTAACACTTGGGTTGATATCAATTGAATTTAGATTTTTAAACATACCACCGCATGTTTTATGTGTTTTAGCCAAGAATAGCAATTGTATCAATTGTATCAATATCAGTTGTGTACTATTTTCATTGTTTCTAATTCTTGTACGTGGCGTTGTTTTTCCATGTAAAAGAGTCATTGTTGATAATTGTATAAAAAAAATTGTATTATTGATACTTGTATATATGTTGATATCGAGGTTGTACTGCACACTTTGTCCACATTACACATAGCTCTTTGTCTATTTTTCTGAACTATTGATATGGATATATTCATTTGCCGTCAAAGTATGATGAGACATTGTAATGCGACATATTCATATTTGAAAAATAATGATAAAATCTAAAACATTTACTAATACCTTGTTGATAGAATTAAAGGACATTGCTTTGTAAGACATACAGAAAACTGGTAACACGACGTAATAATTGAAGGCTGTCAACAGGAAACATGTTGCTGTGTAACTTTACCCCATCATCAACATATCATACACTGCACATTAACTTTGTATGCTAAGAATCACTCCCACCCGACAGTATCGTTATAGTTTATCATAGTATCCAAAACTACATATGTAGGTCTTTTTCGTGACACGTACATGTTGATATATTTGTGAATTGAAATCCTACACCCATGTCTGTATCATGTCTGTTTTTAGTGTCAGTAATACGACGGACACATGGTTTATTAATAAAATTTGTCATATTCGTATTGCTTTGTTAGTTTGTGTAAACAAACATATTAACGCTTACCAACCATTGTTATATGAGGCTACGATTTTAGTTAACATCACATTACTGCAAGCGAATCACTACCATGTGATTGCAACTCAAACATCAGTTAAGTTGACTTGCCTTTTCTATCTAAACGTTCAAATCAGAATCAATACTGATTATTCAGACTAAAAACTAAGTTTCGTAACAAAAAAAAATCCCATACGCGTGATGGATGAGGTTCATAGCCGCTGTCAATACATTTCTTTATTCATAAAGTATGAAAAGAAAAAAAATGCATTTAAAGGATGTTATTGACTAATGTGTTACTTGTTGCAATGAAAAGAAGAATAGCTGACTTGAGTGTACCGTCCACATTCTCAAGGATGATATAAACATGCACATTACTAGTATTGGCAACGACCAATGGCTTCACCTTTAAGTCCATAGATATTTCTAAGTCACGAATTTTGGTTGAAAAGCCCATTATGTTTCATAGATACATTGAGTATATGCCGTTTTATAGATACATTGAGTATATGCCGTATAATAAAAAAATCCTTATAAATGTCAAATACGCATACCTTCCTCCAGTCGTCCTGATGAGAGGCCAAATGTGTTAACATCATGAAGGGAACATGCGTTGAAATGGATAATTAGGCCCACAATAACGATTTAATTCAATTGATAATACGTTAAAAAGGAAAAACAATTATAGTATTTTGAATTGGTGTCACAATTCACAAAAAAATTGAAGTGGTAAATAGACGATCGCTGGTTCAAAATAATCCATTAACTAAGCTATAATTAAACGAAAGATGTAACATTTAAAACGAAATCAGATAAAGTTGGATATTTTTTTTAATTGAGTTGGAAGCAATCAAGGAAATCGAGACATGACAAAGATTGCCACTCTGACGGAAATCCTGGAACAGCCTTCAATGTTATTTGTTGTGATGTTTAAGTTTTGTTGTTTAAAGGGAGATAATCCATCCTTCAATCACGCAAAATTTTGTTGAAGCATACCCATTGATCTAAGATAGATTACGACATGATATATACAGAGAAAGCTAGGGAACGTCGTCTGTTTGTAAAATTTGGTAATTTCATTCAAAGTGTCGTCAACATTTTATCAGGCAACTGCAACATTTATAAAGAGAGAAGAGAGATCAAACTTTAACATGATACCAATATATCACATGAGAACAGTCTAGTAATTTCACAAGCAGCATTGAGTCAAATCTTGACAATTTCCGTTAATCAGACGATCGAGAACAAAACAAAACAAAAAACAAAACAAAAACGCAAAAAATAAAGACGGTCTACACTCCTCAGCAATGTCTCCCTTCGTGCTCCTTTGATATATTTTCCTCACCGATGAATATTTGGGCCACTTCGACCACGACCATGCATATGAATTCATGATATCTAGCCCTCTATCTGATTGGTTGGCTATTATTGACCTTGCCGTCCGACCAATAAAATTGTATATTAGTCGGGAAGAAATGTCAAAATCTGGATCTTAGGGAAGGTGGGCATAATTTTTGAAATTTAGTCAATCATTACGTGCCATACATGTTACGGCAAACATAAAAACTAAAGTCAGCGTTTACTACCTGCAATCTCAAAGTCAAAAAATCTCTAATTTAAATATATTGAATTGATCAAAATGACTTCATAACATAATAGCCTTTGTTATATAGAACGGTTATGTAACTCGGCCAATGAAGTTACTGCTAGTGATGTTTAGTTAACAGCTCTTGTTGTTTTTTTCTAATTTGCATGACCTGTATTGACTGTGTACACTAAGGCAGCACATCGATGACCAGGTATTAAACAAATCGTAGCCGAAACGACGGTCAATCTACAGTCACATCGGCCGTTCACTAGAATAACCCGAGTCGACTTCTTTGGAAGTGAAACCACTATGCGTGTACACTATCACTACAAGCTGCGCTTACCGTACAAACTTCTATACATTCATCTAGTACACTCTTACCACCAATAACTTTATTGGGTTTGCTTACCAACCTGTAGAATATGTTTAAGGAAAGAGGCAGAGTTGTAACGTTCGGCAATGTTTTGTCAAAATTGAAAAATAAGCAGAGCAAACCAAACCTGTACAGGTTTTGCATTTTTTATAAAAGATATAAATATTAGAGATATGCCTAAGGCACACAAGACAACGGTAAACATGCATTGTGGTCACATCACCTTTTCTCGAATGTCTTTCGTACACTCATTGTAATACAACACAAATCGTTGACAGTTTCCTACTTATCTTTATGTCATTATGTCGCCTCTTACTCTCTACTATTAAACCTTGCACTCAATCTTGTCCATGGATGAGTGTTGTATGGGGCCGCGGTGGCCGGATGGTTTACATGTAGGTGTCCCGACCGAAATGTTATCACTAGACCTCTACCTCTGGTTAAGAGTTCGAAGCCCACGTGGGGCAGTTGCCTAGTACTGACCGTAGGCCGGTGCCTTTTCTCCGGGAACTCAACGCAGTTGTCAATTTGCTTCAGTCAATCCAACTGTTCACGGCATAGCTTAATCCAACAGTTCACGACAGTGATTAATCCAACAGTTCACGACAGCGATTAATCCAACAGTTCACGACAGCGATTAATCCAACAGTTCACAACAGCGATTAATCCAACTGTTCACGACGACATAGATTAATCCAACAGTTCACGACAGTGATTAATCCAACTGTTCACGACAGCGATTAATTCAACTTTTCACGACAGTGATTAATCCAACAGTTCACGATAGTGATTAATCCAACAGTTCACGACAGTGATTAATCCAACAGTTCACGACAGTGATTAATCCAACAGTTCACGACAGCGATTAATCCAACAGTTCATGACAGTGATTAATCCAACAGTTCATGACAGTGATTAATCCAACAGTTCATGACAGCGATGAGTCCAACAATACGATTACGACTTTGATTGTTATCAGTTTTGCGATAGTTAAGATGACGTCAGTCTATGCTAGCTTGTTTCATGTACAACACCCTTGCAATATCAAAGTCACCCCAAATAACAATTCCACAGAGTTTTATTCACGATAATACAGAGCCTGACACAAAGAATACTTGTTATCCAGTCACTAGTAGTGTTAAGCAAAGTTCGTTAACATAATGTTCCATCACTAATCCACAAGGGGTGTAATCACGGAAAGCATTGACACTATCCAAATGCTCTCCAACAGGACCCTATCAGTCCTTGCCATTGTGATGGGGTAACTATTTAATTTCCCAGAGCGTAATCCTCACTGCCCGTATCAGCGAACGGCATCACCATATGGTTCAGGTAACACTCTGAAGGGTTCTAGGGCAATTATTTTAGGCTCAGTAAATTTCACATGGCCAATTCAAACACTAGTTTGAAAACACCTTTTTTTCAACACGTTCCATTACACATAATGGAATACAAAACAAAACTGGTTACCACCAACAACATAGCTATTGTCACTACTATGTATAGTTCTGCTATCACCAGAGTTTTTCAACCCGCTCGTGTCTCTGGATCCAAAGTATATCAAGAGGTTTGTCTAGATTAATTTAGTTGCGATACGGATGGGGTTTAATCTTGATCTGTAGCATTACCTGTGCTAATTGTGACAAACAAACCAGCATCATCTCTCTGTCAGCACTTTGAACACTTCTAATAGAATGTTCCGATTCCAAGCACTTTCGTGATAAACACTTTCGAGTCCCGCATTAGGAAACTATTTTCAATTCTATGGATTCGAAAGCACTATTTACCTATTTGAAAGAAATCGGTCTGTTCAATAGACTTTGATTTTTATCTGTTTTTAAACTCAAATGAAATAATTCAATAGTATTTTGTTTGACCCTAAATTACCATAGCTGTCGATTGGCCGTAAAAACTAAACAAACATATGATCTTTGGATCTGGCCTCTTAATAACGGATGCATTTTATTTCCAGCAAACTTTTCAAAAATACAATAACTGACAGCTCAATTCCAATAAAGAAAAAAAAATCTCGATTTCCTATCAATCAGTAGATCGTGCAGTCCCATGATAGGCTAAATGTTGCTTACGACTCTAATGTCAGCAGAAGCAATATAAAGAGTCTATATAGTGTCTATGAACTGGTGTTGTTTAAACGATTTGATTGATCATCAACAAATTTTGTTACATCTTTCCTACAGCTGTATCATGAACTTGGCATTGGGGTGAAATACAAGTTTGATTTAGTAAACATAATCAAAATGTAAGGTCAAGTTGACACACCCACTCAGCCACCTTACGAAACCAAATACACATAAAGTCATACAAAATAACTTATATAACTGAATAGGAAATCATGCAAAAACAATGTTTTTTTTAAAACAGACTACCGGATGCGATTCACGGAGGACTACAAGTGACGCCAAATTCGCGTGAGTTTGAACATCTTGGCTCATATTTCCATCCCCTGAACGAGCAGTATTCCAGTCTTTCTTCGTTACCATAACATGAAACATACATCATCCATACTGTATGTGTGCTTCCACCAAAGTATGAATAACGGTGGTATGTTGAGTAACTGTGAATAAACAAGAAGGTAAAGCGTCGTTACTAAAATCATAATAACATAATACTTCAAATGTTGTGTTTAATTGATGTCAGTTTGAGATTGACTTACAGCAAATATTGTTTTGTTTTTCGGAGTTAAACAGCAAGAGTTCCCTGTAGAATACAACAATGAGCCAATGTAGGGACCCGGGGAAATATTCCGGATAGCTCCATAAGCATCGTTGTTACCCCAGGAAAAACTCGAGGACGAGATCTATTCTGGAAGGGGGAGGGATATGTAACCCTAGTAAATACCAACTACAAACTACCGCTTGGCTAGAGAGATCGTCTCTTTAGCTCGATCAATTGAGCGTAAAACTTATAAGCCAGAGGTCCCGGACTTGAGCCTTAATGGAGTCCGCGATTTGAATCCAATGTTCAATCGCTCTGTTACACAAAAAGAGAAAAACATGAAGATCCCAAATTGTTGCAGTGGGGCAGAACATCTTTAGTTTTTTCAATGTCCCCAAAATAAAAGGCATTTGCATTTCTTATTTATCATATGGATAACGCCATTAAGTTCAAACAAAAGAACAGAGCATGTTTTTTCAAGAAGACATTTCATGGTTCCTTCTATTATTGTAAAGGACACGCATATAAAATGGTTTTCATGCAAAGATGGTGTTTTTAAATGTCCTAAGAAGCAAATACGATAACTGGAATTTGCTGTTGTTAGTTTCTGTAGTCCTATGTTTATAAATAGGCATTTAAGTCCAAACATGGAGATACACAAAAATATTTGGGCCTTTTAGCGTCAAAAATGAAAAATATACCTGATTAAAGAGGACAATCCTACAATATTATTTCTTTGTTTTTTCAACAAAATATGAACATGTTGATAATGATGCTAGATATCATAAATGAAGAGCATTAAACGAGATTTTCTTAATGACCAAAATTTGTCGTCCATTCTTAATCATGTGCTTAAAAAAAATTCAAAACAATATAAAATAAATTGCAAAAAAAAAGAATACGGAGTTTTGTTCAAGGTAACACAAATTTGTTGACATTATTTAAACAAAAATAATCTGAGCGGAAATCTCTGGCATTGAAGTTTTTTTTATAGTAAACTGAACTTAAATATTTGTGATTTATACTACATAGGGACAGACTACTTAACTAAAAACACAAGGACAGACTACTACACTAAAAACACTGAAGTGAAATTTTAAGTTGGCCAGTGACATTTCCTGATAACTACACATCTGACATATATTCTCTATGCTACTGAAGTTGGTTTACATATTAAACCTACTAATCTTAGTTCCAATATGTCTCTTCTTACAATTGATTGCTCATGTCAGTAATGGTCTATATCGTAGTTCTAACTGTACATACGACCTTGAATAATGTCCCCTTGTCAATAATCCCCATAGAACCCCGGCTGTTGTTCCCTTGCCACCAGTTCCGACATTACCCTCGATGATGTCCCCTTAGCACTACCTCCAATATGACCCTAGATGTTGTCTCCTTGTAAGAAGTCCCCATATGACTCTCGATGTTGCCTCCTTGCACCAGTCCCTATATAAGCCTTGATGTTATTTCCTTATCACCTGTCCCAAATATGACCCCGGTTGTTGTCTCATTACCACTAGTCATAAATGAATCTGGATGTTGTTGTCCCCTTGTCACCAGTCACAATATTACCCTCGATATGTCCCCTTGCATCATTCCCCGTACAAGCATCTGTTATCTATTTATCAATAGTCACCACATGAATCCGTATGTTGTTTCCTTACCATCAGTCCCTATATTATCCTAGATGTTATCTCATTATCACTAGTCCCCAATATGACCCCGGCTGTTTTCTCCCTGCTTCTAGTCTCAAATGACCATGGATGCTGTCCCCTTGTTGGCAGTCCTAATGGACCCTGGGTGTTGTCCCCTTGCCACCAGTTCCAATATGACCCAAGATATTGTCTCCTTGCCACAATTCACAAATGACCCTTGTTGCTGTCTCCTTGCCACTAGTACCTAATGACCCTGGATTTCGTCCCCTTGCCATTAGTCCCCATATGACCCTGAATACTGTTTCCTTGCAGCCAGTCCCTAAATGACCCTGGATGTTGTTCTCTTGCCACTAGTCTCAAATGACGTCGAATGTAGTCCCCTTATATAGAATACATGATCGTATTAACAAAGCAAGGAAACCTAGGTTGATTAGGCGAATGCGATAACAATATCATTACAGTATATAGCTTATGCTATTATTATTTAAAATTGCAGATTCTTTTTAGCATAAAATACCGATATTTTACTGTTGAACTCATAAAACATCGATCACACAAACACCTGTTGTCAGAGAGTTAAGGACTTCCATCTAACTCGCCTTACCTGTACCCATGTTGTCGACAAATAACTCTACCAATGTTGGAATTGGTGTTGTAATCACAGACGGTTCCATAACCGGATGGTCCATAGATTTCCACTCGTCCTGAGTAGGCATCCGTTCCACCAACCAAGCGTATATCTCCGTCTTAAGTAATTAAAACTAAGTAAATATCTAGAGATTTAACCACAAAGTCTACTACCAACTATGGATCAATAGGAACTAGGGTACCATAATGCCAAAAACACTACCCATAGGTGTTTTGTCTCTCAATGCAGTATAAGTATCATTACTGTTGCCATATATCCCAATAAAATGTCAATGTTTCAGAAACGTTTATGGTAATATACCGTCTATCCTTCATGTACAGTTATACAAAGTTTCGTGAGTTGTGAATCACAAAGTCCATTGCTAACGTTAGACCAATCGATAGTCAATATATTGTAATTAGTATACATGTAGTTCGTTTTCGTCAACAAAATATGTAGCAAAAATATCTACTGCAGGTTATTTATTTGTATACAAAAAGTGCCTCGGAATATATCTCTATATCTCAAGAGGTCAATAGTTAAATTATGTTCATATGAAAAAATCTTTGAAATAAGATTTTGATAATTATAATGAACTGGTCTTTAAAGATAAGACTGAAGTTGAATATTCGCAATTAGAGCAAGGTATAAAATTCCTTTAGACAATGAATGAGCCTTCATTCTGATGCAAATAAAAGCACTGCAACTGTATCAAACCATTGCTTAGCAAATGACTCACTCTGCCATGTTCATGAATTTTATAAGAGTTGTCTTTCTTTGAACATTTAGCTGGGTTGATGCGATTAAGGATGTAATATCTTTATTTACATTTGCTTAAGCGGCAATGTTTTTGTTTGTAATGATGTAAGTGGCTACGTAACCCTGAGATGCAAGGTAAACTTGAAACGTAGATTTTTCGGGCTACAATAGATTTAATTTATAGGCAAATCGTATGCTATAATACCAAGTCCTGAGTTAACGTTTTTTAAACTTTATTTTTCAAAATATCAAAGCGTTTCTTTGAATAAAACGGTCTTCTTGAACACGTAATTCTAACAATCACACATCTTATCAATAATAATTTACGTTTTACCATATAAGATTTTCTTTTTAAATGAAAATGTATTGTTTATTAATATATCTTTCTTGCATAGGCATTTGTCATTAGGTAGTCACTACTCGGTCGTCTTCCCAGACATTATAAGTTAAAATGTCAGTTAGACAAGACATCATAATCGAATCAATTTGTATTTCTTCTTCTCATTAAAACTGCGCTGAAACAGCTTAAACTTGTGCCTTACTTGTTACATTGTCTGATTGGTCAACATTTTACAGCAGGTGTTCTAGATTTAGTAATTAGATTTATACATTAACCTCTCGTGCAAATTTTCGTCATTGCAAATTGATCTCGCATTTAATTTTGTCTGTGCAGAATGTTCATAGGGTATAATATATAACTAGTTGATATTATATGATAGTTTGTGTTATATAACTACTTGATATTATCTAATAGGGTATGTTATATAAATAGTGGATATAATATGAATGAGTATGGGGATTAGCTTCGATTAACCTTTTTTTTAATTCAATCAGACTAAAATATCAAATGCACACACACTTAAGCAACTTATCTCGGTTTCCAATCCTTAAATATCAACGCATGGTATTCTTTTGTCGTGTGGCAATGATTTAAAGATGATAAAATGAACCAAAAGCTGTCGTGAGAGCCGAAAAAGCATTGACTATTGAACGGAAGCTATATAGCGGTTTTGCAACGAGCAACGACCGATCTGATTGGTCGACAGATATATAAACAATTCTAACTATAATCGTCGACCAATCATCTGTCAGTTTCAACACTGCTCTACAGATATCTTCTTCCGTTCTACAGGCGTTGCATTGTCTAATGTTCAAGTGCTACACCTTGAGTAGAATGTGGGGCTAATATTTGTTTCTATAAATACTAAATAGACGCAGACACATGTGAAACTAATTGATATACTTTATCATCAATTTTATAATATAACTAGTGGAATGGGTGTGTTATATAATTTGCAAGAGTTGTATAAGCATGAAACATTAAGTTGAATGGTGGTTGGTACGACGAAATATTATTATGAGGGCATGGTATTTTAAAGTGTATATAGATTAGACTTATTGAATGACAATACCACTTCGTGTATGTACATTGTAAAACTTGTAATACTTACATGGTTCCTCTGTTGTATTAGAAGTTGGTTTACACGCCACACCAATGCCCCTTTGGTTCGTGACAGAATACGTGAACAATAACTGTACGCCCCACCCTCCGTTGGGACAGTCTGATAATCGTTCTTCGTCCCCATTACAGTCTACATCACTCAGCCACACAGGAGCGTCGGCCTCGCCGTTGCCAAAGAAAGACCCATACACGGCCCGACCACCACTGTAAATAATACCGCATACACTGGTAAACAAACTGTGCAAAACAAGTGTAAGTTATATTTTCAATTACACAAATCTTGTATATAATGCTTGATCCCATAACAACGCTTGTTTCACATAGCACGAGATAAAATTCGTAACAGTGTATTCGTTGATACACCGCGTTATGTAACCACTTTGAAAGCCTCTGATTGGTCGTTGCTGACCCAAACAAATCCGATTGGTTAACCTCTTGCATTTGACCACGGACTACGTTTATGATCGGTTATTATTTTTGTTGTCGTCTGTCAATCAAAAACATCAACATGGCCGCGTTTTCCCTATTTGCCGGTATTCAACAATAGTGTTATTGATTAAGAGGGATATCGAAAGATAGAATAATCTGAAGTCGTAAAAATTTGTCAATTTTTTAGGTGATTTTTCATCTGTTTTAATTGTTTACAGACACCATACACCCACTTCTGGTTCTTGTGCCCCAAAAATATTTTGCAAATTTAGAAATTTCATGACTGATTTACTCGTCATTTAAAACAATACACGCAATAATTCAGTATCTCGAAATCGTCATTATAAAATACAATGTTATTGATATGGCTGTAATTTTTTTTATCAGTTTCTCCTTTTTCAAATGATGAGATGATATAAATATTTTGAAACTTTTAACATGATATTAAGTGTGAAACCATATTTTAACACAACGTAAGTGGCCTAAAAGGCCTGCACCACCTATTTGAATACAGGGGTTTTATCAAACATGAAAAGTAAATGTATGGCCATTAAAAATATCTTTTATTGTTATGTACACTGTATCTAGAAGTCTAAACCTTGCCCATAGAGCTACTACGAGGAAACAATATTCCATGAAACCGATATTAAAATGCAGTGGCAGTTTTTAAGAATGGTTTGAATATATGTCCCTTGTACCTCTGGATATATTTAACACCGTCCAAAATATGTGATAATTGATAATCACACTCAGTGTGTAATTCTATGTTCATATGCGCACATCCTGATAAATCGTGATATTTGCATTCAACAGTTATTGTACATCGATTGTGTGGCAAACACGGGTGATGACTGCATAATTCCAAATTGTAAAATACGATTGATAGATTGGGGTAAAACAGAAAAATCATTCAGAAACTTTGATTTTCAAAAAAACGCTTTGCTGAAAATATCCTGACAAAAGATGGCTTGTTTGTAAGAGATGGCAGTATGATCTGTAAGGAATATTACACTGAATGTCTGAGGGAAATACCACATCCTGATGGTAATTATGGTCAGAAATCCCCATCGAGTAGTAGATGTACAGACTATACAACTGATGGGAATTGAGAGTCCCCTAACAAAGAGTACACCAATCCCATCTCTCCTGAATATCACTGATGTCAAGTACTGGTGTCAAAGACTGTCCGTAATAGTTTACTGCTCCAGAAACATCTGTGGTGTCCTCCTGATGCACGGATTTTCCCTGACCACATCATTGGTGAATACTTGCACCCTGATATGGAGGTATCTATGACCGATATGCAACCGATTCAAATTAAACTGGGGAAAATATCTGTACAACTAATCAGTGATCTCTCTGAGATAATAAACAGGGTGTCAAACGATGGAATTTCACCACAGTTACGGTCTACAAATCCACGTGATATCAATTGCAAGTCATGGACTGGTGGACTAGAGACAAGTTTCAGGAGATGCAGAAATTGCGCAAATCTGGTATTTCAGATTTTACTGAGTGCACCTCTTCATAGGACATCTGGCTGTACTTCTTGGTGAAACTAAAAACTAACCTTTCATGGAAACAGTTGACAGTATAATCAAAACTGATCTAATCACCATAATATAGATATTTTCAGAGTTGTTGATGTTTTGAACACAACAACTGTACCACACTATCTTGGCACAGCGCATCTTACACAAGACGAAACCCTGTTACACAACCCAGCTTTTACAAGGACATTTTATAGTAATAATATAAGCCTTATCTTAGATGGTACATCCATTTATCTGCACAAAAGCAGTCATCATGAGTTTCAACGGGCATCCTACGGAGGGCAGAAAAACGTTTCAGACCTTCAGCGCGAGTAGATCGACATTCAAATGGCGACTCACATGACATCTTTCTTGCAAAGAGACAATGCCCTTGCAAAGTAGGTTGCAGACTTGTTTGTTTTTGTTTAACGTCCTATTAACAGTCGTGGTCATTTAAGGACGTGCCAGGTTTTGGAGGTGAAGGAAAGCCGGAGTACCCGGAGGAAAACCACCGGCCTACGGCCAGTACCTGGCAACTGCCCCACGTATGTTTCGAACTCGCAACCCATAGGTGGAGGGCTAGTGATAAAGTGTCGGGACACCTTAACACTCGGCCACCACGGCCCCAGGTTGCAGACGATCCAAACTTGACACGAAGAGCCAAAGGCAGAAACTTGAATCTTCAAAAATATCCTTTCTTCTGTTGAATTTTGAGTACCTTGAGACATTTGCATGTGACATTTACCAGATAAAACTGTCCCCTGGTTACATTGTTTAGCACTAATCAAATGATAGTGACTATGAAATCTTGATGTACCAGCATGCTGATATTATACGAGATCAGATTCATTCACGACAAAAGTCGCAAACAAAATACCATGATTGGATCCAATTTGAAACGAACAAAATGAAAGTTCTTATCAAGGCATATCACTGCATTTGTCCTGCAGCAAAACAGACATCAGGTATATGCGCTCATCTTGCATCGATGCTGTAGTATCTTGGTTATTACATGCATCAGACAAATTCCAAAACACTCCAGTCAGCAATTCTGTGTTGTAACCCGGCAATACAGATTTCAACTTCACATGTGCTCGCATATCAACATAACATCATCCTTTTGCAAAGCTAAAGAGATGTCCAGAAGGATATAATGATAATGCAAAGTTTTCTTGTGCGTTTCCTTAGTGTTTTGCTGACTTGATACATACCTCTCTGGGATCTTACTATGTGTTCAGAGATACTTTGATAAATACTATCATCTCAAAATTTTCAACAAAACATTTATATCGTAAAAACAAAAAACTGAAGATAAATTCCATAAACAATCATATCAATAACATTGTGTTTGATATTGGCGATTTCGAGATACTGACTCCTTGCATATAATGTTTTAAATCACAAATTTACCGGTGATGAACATTCATTGACATTTACAATAAATTAAGCAAATATTAAGCGCCAAAATGTTGCAAAATATTTTTGGTGCACAATAAGTGGAACTTAAACGGCTAAAAATATGACTCCAAATTTCGATTATTTGTGTTACATGTTGACTGCGTAGTTTTGTATCTCTTAATTTGGGGTCATAATTTGCACTAAATCATACTCTTAAAATAGACAATCTGGAAATCTGACCTTTAAATGACAAATTTGCCACTTCAAGATTTTTCCAAATTGTTACCATAGTAAGTTTTCATAATGATCCAACAAATCACACAATATTTCGGTGCACAAGAACCAGCAGTGGGCAAATCGTTTCCGAAGAAATCTGACACGGCTGAAAATATTACTAAAAAAATGACAATTTTTGTCTTTAAGTTGATGTTACATATTCATTGCGTATATTTTTTCTACATATTTTGGTTCGTAATTTGCAGTAAATCATACTCCTTAGAAAGCAAAATAACAAGACTACATCAGATAATCTATTGATACAGTTTTGGAGGAAAAACTTACCCCTGCTGTACACCTCTAGTGAGCAACATTATTTTGGCCATAGCACAGGCCAATGGGACCTTTTGGATTTTTAAACCTATTTCAAGTGTTCACTCTGATGATGAAAAAGGTCCTTTACATCAATGTATCACAGATCATAGCTAAATTGCTTTCTGACTACGTGTAATGTTTCATAAGGAATGGTTCAAAAAGACTAACATACAAGGGATAACATGAAAGGGACACTACTCTTAAAAACAAACAAAAAGTACAAAGAAACAAACGATCTTAAGTGCTGACAATATGTGCTGTGTATGCTGCGATGGAGAGAGGATGGGTGGTGGAAAGGGCATCAAACTATTTAATAAAAAATAAAAAGTATTCTGATGATACATCAGTGCAGTTTAAATACAACCTAGCTTGGTAATGTGTTCGACTACCAGCGTTGCAAAGGTTGATTACACCCGATTAGTATAAGCTAGTTACATTTATGAAAGTATGTGATATATATGTGATCGATGATGTCTCGTTTTCCATTTTTACGACATTTTGTGTAATTTCGGACGTTGTACGATTACACATCTGTACCTACAACATTTACCTGTATCCTAACTGTCCACAGACCACCTGTACCTACAACATGTACCTGTACCTACAACATGTACCTGTACTTACAACATGTACCTGTACCTACAATATGTACCTGTACCTACAACATGTACCTGTACCTACAACATGTACCTGTACCTACAACATGTACCTGTACCTACAATATGTACCTGTACCTACAACATGTACCTGTACCTACAATATGTACCTGTACCTACAACATGTACCTGTACCTACAATATGTACCTGTACCTACAATATGTACCTGTACCTACAATATGTACCTGTACCTACAACATGTACCTGTACCTACAACATGTACCTGTATCCTAACTGTCCACAGACCACCTGTACGTTTTCTGTTTTCCATGGTAAATTATTTGCGGGTTCCCATACGGCTCCCCAGTGTCCCGCGTGATACACCTCAACTCGTCCTTCCCATTCATTACTTCCATTCATTAACCGCACTTGACCTGAAAACAATTGTATTAACAAAGATTAAATCGCAATCGCTGCCTTGGAAAGTTGTGTATTGCTAAAATTAATTCAACAATATTAATGTGTTTGGAAATTTAGATGGTCACGATCTCGGTGCGAAGTTGATGATTTTCTACAGTAAGTTTCATGGTTATCTCTAAATGGAACATTATATAAAGGGGACGAAATTGGCATGTATATTAATCACCTCCTACTCAGTCTTAACAAAAATTCGGATCAAACTCAATATCTTGGAATCTTTGTCAGGATAGCTAATAAATCGAAACCGGAAAACTTTGTCGAATAATTTTGTTCCTACGACTTATGATGTAAGTTTGCAATACAGATAAAAAAATCATTTCAAAAGCAGCAACATGAAGTGATCAATTTGACGTGATCTAAGGGAGGCAACTCTAGGTCGAAAGGAGTACACAAACCAATCACTGGATTTAAAATAATAATCATTTCCATGGAATTACATTTATCAACATTTAGTAATTTTCCCATATTAAAAGTACGCCCCGAAAAGACGAAAATCAACTAAACTTAAATTACGTCTTTCTTTTTTTTCATCAATACTATTCATTTTCGTGTTTTTTTTTTTTTATTATTATAATTATTTCTTTGTTTTATTCGGCATAGCCGTATAATTTTCTTTTGTTCCCGGATATGACGCGACAGGTGGCGTTACTGGTCAAAATGAAGTATGTGATTAGTCAATGTAGCGGTAAATGCAAAATGCAGACATGCAGTTAAAGACGAAACAAAATTAAGATTGAATGCAAGCTGAATAAGTGGATGTATCTATTCAAATGACATATTAATACAATCATATTCCTGATTCAACTGCAGTCTTATTATCACCAAAAATGATTCAAACTGATATAATTTTGTTATCCGTACTGAAACTGTGCATTTATTAATTAGTTCGTTAATTTATTTCACCAGAAGTTTTACATTATAACCACCAGCATTAAAACTATGCCGTTTATCTTTTTTAAAGATATTTCTTGTTTATAATTAATTTATTTCCGTGTTTTTATCATTATTATTTAGTTGTTTATTTATATTTGTTTTTATCATTATTTTCATTATCTATTTTGTTGGCCTTTCGAGCCACATGTGAAAATAGCAACATACAAATGTACCAATTTACATATATGCACAAAGACAAGATATTATACTTCCCATAGCTTTAAATTACCCTTAATACCACCCCATGAGTTGAAAAGTAAGGTTTTTACTGTCAAGGAATGGACAGCCACTAAGTTTGTATACTTGCAGTTACTGAATCGTCCCGATTATATAAATGCATTAGTTGAAATCTGATCGAATATATGATTGAAGCTGTAAGAGATGTCTAAATGAATACATATACAAATATGCTTTGTTATAAAATGATAATTGAACATTGTTCTATGTGAACAATATATATACAAAGTTGTATCCCTTTAAACTGATACATTTTGCATTGCCCTATATGTACTTGTACATAAAGGTTCCACAAGAAAATAATGAGCTTGTTGTAGAGCAACGCTTTATCATTGATTAGTCAGCATACACTGTATCATTTACATAGATGTGATATTGACGAGCCTGTTTTGTACAATTCTGATACAATCTTCTTAAGAGAACAATAACAAAATCAATATTTATGTTAGTGGTCACGATTAAATAATTGTGTCAACGATTACCTGTCTTGGTTTGTAAACAGCAATGTTCTATATCATCAAGAAATGTAATTACTTATCTACAATTGTAAATATGAACTATGTTGCTGTTATGTAGCTGTATCACACGATGGCCCTTTGACGGTGTTTGAACGAACTTAAACTTTGTTTATAAAGCTTAATTAACACTAGTTATAATTAGTACTCAGACCAATCTGTCAATAGACAACACAATAACTTCCTACTTAGTTAATCGTTGTTAATTGACGTAATCATCACATTTCTATTCTGACATATTTAACAAGTATTTATTATAAGCCTTTTCAACGAATGTAAAAGGTCTTTCTGTGACAATTTGTTGAAAAGAAATTGTCTCTTTTTTCAGTGTACATGTACATACCATGTCGGTGAAATGATTTGCCGTTTTGAAGCTAATATACAAATATCTTTGAATCGTTTACAAAAGTGAATTATTCAAATTCAAATGAGTTTTGCTTGTATCTAAAAAGTTAAGGAGACTTTAAATTCCGGTGACATCTTTTGTTTAATTAATGGAGTAGTTGATATATTTTTGTTCTGCCATGTAATGCAGTTGTTTCAGAAACTGTAAAAGACGTTCAATTTAGACAATCGCCAAAATTACCTATTTACGGGGAAATTTAAGTATTCATTACATCACTTTATAAGACCATGAAATATTGTGTTAGGTTAGTGGGATAATGGTCTCTAAACTGGTATATTCCGTAATGGTGGAATCATCAGGACAATGAACCATCAATCCGCATAAATTGGTTATTTTTTAAAGCATCGTCAATGAATTTGATTGTGTTAGATTATTGCTAGATTCCTAAGGCAGGTCAGAAAAAGTAAACAGGGGAAAAAACGAGAAAAGAAAACAACATCTTTAAAACAGGAACCAAGTTTTAGCTTTCTATAAATATGTAATTAGCGTCTTGTTTTAGGTAACTGAAACCTAGGGATGCATAAACCAATCCAAACAGATTATCTAATTTATTTTTCATTTTTTTTGTAAATGATAACTGAGTGTGAGTATCCCTACATTTACTGTTAGTCTCCTGTCGGTGAAACTGGGAGGGACTTTAGTTTTCTCCGCCCCTCTTGTACATCCGCACAAATGTATGCACGCACAAGACGTACGGACCAATTCAAGTTATTTTGTTTTGTTGTTTTTGTTTTTTGTTGGGTTTTTTTTTGAGTCAAATTCACTGTTACCGTTTTCAGGAAATTCTTTTCAGCACTCTAGATGACTCATTCCCTGAGGAATTTTAATAAAACTAAACACAATTCTAAAAGGTTATAATATCTAGAAAACATTTTAGCTTCAGAGTGGTTTGGTCAATGTCAATGTAACCGTTTCTATTTTAAGCAATACTTGTTTGGTAGATATCCTCTCTTTACATACACACAATGTACTGATGAACTCATAAACACAGAGTTTATAATTTACAATCATGCTACAGAGACATATGGTTTATAACAATGGTATTTAGGTAACAGGTATTAAGGATGGTACATACAGGTATATACTAGTACATAGAGATACAGGTATGGGAATTACGTCATGTTGACAAAAATCGTGAACCTGATTTTAAAGAGAGGATATGTGATGCTTGTCTTCGTCAAGACTATATTTAAAAAAATAGTTCTTTGTCGAAAAATAGTTTGTTTGTAAAAATTCCTTTGTCTCATACAGATATCTTATAAAGTCATGGGGTTACAAAGTTTGAAACGAATAACACGGGTATCGAAACTGGGATAAATCATTGACGATGAGCTGGATTCTATCAATAAAAGAAGGAAGATGTATTTTGGTCACAATGTGACAAATACGCCAATAATGCGGCCATAAATGAAAAACAATTAATTGAAATGTTTAAAATAATGCTGTAAAATCGTACCTTCCAAAGGGTCATCAATACTACCCGTGCAGATCACTCCAGCGTTTTCGTCTATTTGATCTACTGAACTAGAACTAGTGTATCCAATACGAGGACAGTCGATCAGCCGAAGCTCATTTCCTACACAGTTTACGTATTCCAGGTACTTAGGACCCGATCCCGGATCAACATTGAATATAGGGGCCCCCTCACTGAAAAAGAATGTATTTTGATTGAAACATAATCTGTAGGAATATCTTGAGCTACACATTTTACTAATTATTGCTCAACTCGTGACATCTGTTAAACGTAGAATTTCAGTCTATATTAGATATCAATTTCTGTCTTCGTTTCTTGATCAACCGTCGTCTTATTTCTCCTGTAGGATCTAGTATTATTATGTGACAACACCTGTAGGCTCAAGTATTATTATGTGACTGTGGGATTTAGTATTACTATGTGACAACACCTGTAGGCTCTAGTATTATTATGTGACTGGGCTCTAGTATTACTATGTGATAACACCTGTAGACTCTAGTATTATTATGTGACAATACATGTAAGCTCTAGTATTACTATGTGACTGTGGGATTTAGTATTATTATGTGACAACACCTGTAGGCTCTAGTATTATTATGTGACAACACATGTAGGCTCTAGTATTATTATGTGACAACACCTGTAGGCTCTAGTATGAGTATGTGACAACACCTGTAGGCTCTAGTATTATTATGTGACAACACCTGTAGGCTCTATTATTATTATGTGACAACACCTGTAGACTCTAGTATTATTATGTGGCAGCACCTGTATGCTCTAGTATTATTATGTGACAACACCTGTAGGCTCTAGTATTATTATGTGACAACACATGTAGACTCTAGTATTATTATGTGACTGGGATCTAGTATTATTATGTGACAACACCTGTGGGCTCTAGTATTAATATGTGACAACACTTGTAGGCTCTAGTATTATTATGTGGCAGCACCTGTATGCTCTAGTATTATTATGTGACAACACCTGTAGGCTCTAGTATTATTATGTGACAACACCTGTAGGCTCTAGTATTATTATGTGACTGTAGGCTCTAGTATTATTATGTGACAACACCTGTAGGCTCTAGTATTATTATGTGACTGTAGGCTCTAGTATTATTATGTGACAACACCTGTAGGCTCTAGTATTATTATGTGACAACACCTATAGGCTCTAGTATTATTATGTGACAACACCTGTAGGCTCTAGTTTTATTATGTGACAACACATGTAGGCTCTAGTATTATTATGTGACTGGGATCTAGTATTATTATGTGACTGTGGAATTTAGTATTATTATGTGACTGTGGGATTTAGCATTATTATGTGATTGGGATCTAGTATTATTATGTGACAACACCTGTAGGCTCTAGTATTACTATGTGACAACACCTGTAGACCCTAGTATTATTATTTGACAACACATGTAGTCTCTAGTATTATTATGTGACAACACCTGTAGGCTCTAGTATTATTATGTGACAACACATGTGGGCTCTAGTATTATTATGTGACAACACCTGTATACTCTAGTATTATTATGTGACAACACCTGTAGGCTCAAGTATTATTATGTGACTGTGGGATTTAGTATTACTATGTGACAACACCTGTAGGCTCTAGTATTATTATGTGACAACACATGTGGGCTCTAGTATTATTATGTGACTGTAGGCTCTAGTATTATTATGTGACAACACCTGTAGGCTCTAGTATTATTATGTGACTGTAGGCTCTAGTATTATTATGTGACAACACCTGTAGGCTCTAGTATTATTATGTGACAACACCTATAGGCTCTAGTATTATTATGTGACAACACCTGTAGGCTCTAGTTTTATTATGTGACAACACATGTAGGCTCTAGTATTATTATGTGACTGGGATCTAGTATTATTATGTGACTGTGGAATTTAGTATTATTATGTGACTGTGGGATTTAGCATTATTATGTGATTGGGATCTAGTATTATTATGTGACAACACCTGTAGGCTCTAGTATTACTATGTGACAACACCTGTAGACCCTAGTATTATTATTTGACAACACATGTAGTCTCTAGTATTATTATGTGACAACACCTGTAGGCTCTAGTATTATTATGTGACAACACATGTGGGCTCTAGTATTATTATGTGACAACACCTGTATACTCTAGTATTATTATGTGACAACACCTGTAGGCTCAAGTATTATTATGTGACTGTGGGATTTAGTATTACTATGTGACAACACCTGTAGGCTCTAGTATTATTATGTGACAACACATGTGGGCTCTAGTATTATTATGTGACAACACCTGTAGGGTCTAGTATTATTATGTAACAACACCTGTAGACTCTAGTATTATTATGTGTTTAACACCTGTAGGCTCTAGTATTACTATGTGACAACACCTGTAGGGTCTAGTATTATTATGTACCAACACATGTAGGCTCTAGTATTATTATGTGACTGTAGGCTCTAGTATTACTATGTGACAACACATGTAGGGTCTAGTATTATTATGTAACAACACATGTAGGCTCTAGTATTACTATGTGACAACACCTGTAGGCTCTAGTATTATTATGTGATAACACATGTAGGCTCTAGTATTACTATGTGACAACACATGTGGGCTCTAGTATTATTATGTGACTGGGATCTAGTATTATTATGTGACTGTGGGATTTAGTATTACTATGTGACAACACCTGTAGGCTCTAGTATTGTTATGTGACAACACATGTGGGCTCCAGTATTACTATGTGACAACACATGTGGGCTCTAGTATTATTATGTGACTGGGATCTAGTGTTATCACGTGACTGTAGGCTCTAGTATTATTATGTGACTGTAGGCTCTAGTATTATTATGTGACAACACATGTAGGCAGTAGTATTACTATGTGACAACACCTGTAGGCTCTAGTATTATTATGTGATTGTGGGCTCTAGTATTACTATGTGACAACACATGTAGTCTCTAGTATTATTATGTGACACCACCTGTAGGCTCTAGTATCATTATGTGACAACACATGTAGGCTCTAGTATTATTATGTGACAACACCTGTAGGCTCTAGTATTATTATGTGACAACACCTGAAGGCTCTAGTATTACTGTGTGACAACACCTGTATACTCTAGTATTATTATGTGACAACACCTGTAGGCTCTGGTATTATTATGTGACAACACCATTTAGGCTCTAGTATTATTATGTGACAACACATGTAGACTCTAGAATTATTATGTGACTGGGATCTAGTATTATTATGTGACAACACCTGTGGTCTCTAATATTATTATGTGGCAACACCTGTAGACCCTAGTATTATTATGTGACAACACCTGTAGGCTCTAGTATTATGATGTGACTGCAGTCTCTAGTATTATTATGTGACAACACCCGTAGACTCTAGTATTATTATGTGACTGTTGGCTCTAGTATTATTATGTGACAACACCTGTGGGCTCTAGTATTATTATGTGACAACACTTGTAGGCTCTAGTATTACTATGTGACAATACATGTAGGCTCTAGTATTATTATGTGACTGTAGGCTCTAGTATTATTATGTGACAACACCTGTAGGCTCTAGTATTATTATGTGACTGTAGGCTCTATTATTATTATGTGACAACACCTGTAGGCTCTAGTATTATTATGTGACAACACCTGTAGGCTCTAGTATTATTATGTGACTGGGATCTAGTATTACTATGTGACTGTGGAATTTAGTATTATTATGTGACTGTGGGATTTAGCATTATTATGTGACTTGGATCTAATATTATTATGTGACAACACCTGTAGGCTCTAGTATTACTATGTGACAACACCTGTAGACCCTAGTATTATTATTTGACAACACATGTAGTCTCTAGTATTATTATGTGACAACACCTATAGTCTCTAGTATTATTATGTGACAACACATGTAGACTCTAGTATTATTATGTGACAACACATGAAGGCTCTAGTATTATTATTTGACAACACATGTAGTCTCTAGTATTATTATGTGACAACACCTATAGTCTCTAGTATTATTATTTGACAACACATGAAGGCTCTAGTATTACTATGTGACAACACCTATAGTCTCTAGTATTATTATGTGACAACACATGAAGGCTCTAGTATTATTATGTGACTGTAGTCTCTAGTATTATTATGTGACAACACCTATAGTCTCTAGTATTATTATGTGACAACACATGTAGTCTCTAGTATTATTATGTGTTTAACACCTGTAGGCTCTAGTATTATTATGTGTTTAACACCTGTAGGCTTTAGTATTACTATGTGACAACACCTGTAGGCTCTAGTATTACTATGTGACAACACATGAAGGCTCTAGTATTACTATGTGACAACACCTGTAGGCTCTAGTATTATTATGTAACAACACATGTAGGCTCTAGTATTACTATGTGACAACACATGTGGGCTCTAGTATTATTATGTGACTGGGATCTAGTATTATTATGTGACTGTGGGATTTAGTATTATTATGTGACAACACCTGTGGGCTCTAGTGTTATTATGTGACTGTAGCCTCTAGTATTATTATGTGACTGTAGGCTCTAGTATTATTATGTGACAACACATGTGGGCTCTAGTATTATTATGTGATTGTGGGCTCTAGTATTATTATGTGACAACACCTGTAGTCTCTAGTATTATTATGTGACAACACCTGTAGGCTCTAGTATTATTATGTGACAACACCTGTAGGCTCTAGTATTATTATGTGGCAACACATGTAGGCTCTAGTATTATTATCTGACAACACCTGTAGTCTCTAGTATTATTATGTGACAACACCTGTAGTCTCTAGTATTATTATGTGGCAACACCTGTAGGCTCTGGTATTATTATATGGCAACACCTGTAGGCTCTAGTATAATTATGTGACTGTGGGCTCTAGTATTATTATATGACAACACCTGTAGACTCTAGTATTATTATATGACAACACCTGTAGTCTCTAGTATTATTATATGACAACACCTGTAGGCTCTAGTATTATTATGTGACAACACCTGTAGGCCCTAGTATTATTATGTGACAACACCTTTGGCTCTAGTATTATTATGTGACTGTAGGCTCTAGTATTATTATGAGACAAAACCAGTAGGCTCTAGTATTATTATGTCACAACACCCGTAGGCTCTAGTATTATTATGTCACAACACCTGTAGGTCGTAGTATTATTATGAGACTGTAGGCTCTAGTATTACTATGTGACAAAACATGTAGGCTCTGGTATTATTATGTGACAACACCTGTAGGCTCTAGTATTATTATGTGACAACACCTGTAGGCTCTAGTATTATTATGTGACAACACATGTAGGCTCTAGTATTATTATGTGACAACACCTGTAGGCTCTAGTATTATTATGTGACAACACCTGAAGGCTCTAGTATTACTGTGTGACAACACCTGTATACTCTAGTATTATTATGTGACAACACCTGTAGGCTCTAGTATTATTATGTGAAAACACCTGTAGGCTCTAGTATTATTATTCGACAACACCTGTAGGCTCTAGTATTATTATGTGACAACACCTGTAGACTCTAGTATTATTATGTGACAACACATGTAGACTCTAGTATTATTATGTGACTGGGATCTAGTATTATTATGTGACAACACCTGTGGTCTTTAATATTATTATGTGACCACACTTGTAGGCTCTAGTATTACTATGTGACAATACCTGTAGGCTCTAGTATTATTATGTGACTGTAGGCTCTAGTATTATTATGTGACAACACCTGTAGGCTCTAGTATTATTATGTGACTGTAGGCTCTAGTATTATTATGTGACAACACCTGTAGGCTCTAGTATTATTATGTGACTGTAGTCTCTAGTATTATTATGTGTTTAACACCTGTAGGCTCTAGTATTATTATGTGACAACACCTGTAGGCTTTAGTATTACTATGTGACAACACCTGTATACTCTAGTATTATCATGTGACAACACCTGTAGGCTCTAGTATTATTATGTGACTGTAGGCTCTAGTATTATTATGTGACAACACCTGTAGACTCTAGTATTATTATGTGACAACACCTGTAGGCTCTAGTATTATTATTTGACAACACCTGTAGGCTCTAGTATTATTATGTGACAACACCTGTAGGCTCTAGTATTATTATGTGGCAACACATGTAGGCTCTAGTATTACTATGTGACAACACATGTGGGCTCTAGTATTATTATGTGACTGGGATCTAATATTATTATGTGACTGTGGGATTTAGTATTATTATGTGACAACACCTGTGGGCTCTAGTGTTATTATGTGACTGTAGGCTCTAGTATTATTATGTGACAACACCTGTAGACTCTAGTATTATTATGTGACAACACCTGTAGGCTCTAGTATTATTATTTGACAACACCTGTAGGCTCTAGTATTATTATGTGACAACACCTGTAGGCTCTAGTATTATTATGTGGCAACACATGTAGGCTCTAGTATTACTATGTGACAACACATGTGGGCTCTAGTATTATTATGTGACTGGGATCTAATATTATTATGTGACTGTGGGATTTAGTATTATTATGTGACAACACCTGTGGGCTCTAGTGTTATTATGTGACTGTAGGCTCTAGTATTATTATGTGACTGTAGGCTCTAGTATTATTATGTGACAACACATGTGGGCTCTAGTATTATTATGTGATTGTGGGTTCTAGTATTATTATGTGACAACACCTGTAGTCTCTAGTATTATTATGTGACAACACCTGTAGGCTCTAGTATTATTATGTCACAACACCTGTAGGCTCTAGTATTATTATGTGACTGTAGGCTCTAGTATTACTATGTGACAAAACATGTATGCTCTAGTATTATTATGTGACAACACCTGTAGGCTCTAGTATTATTATGTGACAATACCTGTAGACTCTAGTATTATTATGTGACAACACCTGTAGTCTCTAGTATTATTATGTGGCAACACCTGTAGGCTCTGGTATTATTATATGGCAACACCTGTAGGCTCTAGTATAATTATGTGACTGTGGGCTCTAGTATTATTATATGACAACACCTGTAGACTCTAGTATTATTATATGACAACACCTGTAGTCTCTAGTATTATTATATGACAACACCTGTAGGCTCTAGTATTATTATGTGACAACACCTGTAGGCTCTAGTATTATTATGTGACAACACATGAAGGCTCTAGTATTATTATGTGACAACACCTGTAGTCTCTAGTATTATTATGTGACAACACCTGTAGTCTCTAGTATTATTATGTGACAACACCTGTAGGCTCTAGTATTATTATATGGCAACACCTGTAGGCTCTAGTATAATTATGTGACTGTGGGCTCTAGTATTATTATATGACAACACCTGTAGACTCTAGTATTATTATGTGACTGTAGGCTCTAGTATTACTATGTGACAAAAATATGTAGGCTCTAGTATTATTATATGACAACACCTGTAGGCTCTAGTATTATTATGTGAGTGTAGGCTCTAGTATTACTATGTGACAAAACATGTAGGCTCTAGTATTATTATGTGACAACACCTGTAGGCTCTAGTATTATTATGTGACAACACATGTAGGCTCTAGTATTATTATGTGACAACACCATCGTTTTCTTAACTTTTACTTGGCATTTAAATGACCAAGCGAAGTATGTTGATATCATATGCGTTTTCTATTGTGCGAGTCGGGGAATAGATCATCGCAATAAAAATCAGACCATCTTGAATATTGTGATCATTCTCAATAATTATTTAAGGAATGAAATTTGCTCTTTCAAACAGTCATGAGGTCATAACAACATTGCCCTCTGGACATATTTCATTAATCCCGTTGGCGATTCATGATAAATATATACAGAAGCCAATGTTGTAATGACCTCATGACTGTTGAAAACAATAAATTCCATTCCTTGTATTTACATTATGCTTATTTGTAGTGCTGTGTGAAGTTAGCTCAACATACGACATTCAACATTCAAAAAATTCATATCTTGTGTTTTTACTAGCCAACGAGGGAACTTTTGAATGTTCAGCGGCTCGACATACGACATACGACATTCAGATTTTGAATGTTCAGCCGCTCAACATACGACATTCAGATTTTGATTTTGAATGTTCAGCCGCTCAACATACGACATACGACATTCAAAACTTCATATCTTGTGTTTTTACTAGCCAACGAGGGTACTTTTGAATGGTCAGCGGCTCGACATACGACATTCAGATTTTGAATGTTCAGCCGCTCAACATACGACATACAACATTCAGATTTTGATTTTGAATGTTCAGCGGCTCGAAATATGACATACGACATTCACATTTTGAATGTTCAGCGGCTCAACATACCACATACAACATTCAGATTTTGAATGTTCAGCCGCTCAACGTACGACATACGACATTCAAAACTTCATATCTTTGTTTCTACTAGCCAACGAGAAAAACTTTGGAATGTTTAGCGGCTCGACATACGACATATCACATTCAGATTTAGATTTTGAATGTTCAGCGGCTCGACATACGACATATCACATCCAGATTTTGATTTTGAATGTTCAGCGGCTCAACATACGACATACGACATTCAGATTTTGAATGTTCAGCGGCTCAACATACGACATTCGGATTTTGATTTTGAATGTTCAGCCGCTCAACATACGACATACGACATTCAGAGTTTGATTTTGAATGTTCAGCGGCTCGACATACGACATACGACATTCAGATTTTGAATGTTCAGCGGCTCAACATACGACATTCGGATTTTGATTTTGAATGTTCAGCCGCTCAACATACGACATACGACATTCAGAGTTTGATTTTGAATGTTCAGCGGCTCGACATACGACATACGACATTCAAATTTTGAATATTCAGCGGCGCAACATACAACATACAACATTCAGATTTTGAATGTTTAGTCAACGTACGACATTGAAGCTTAATATCTTGTGTTTTTACTAGCCAACGACGGAACTTTTGAATGATCAGCGGCTCGACATATGACATACGACATTCAGATTTTGAATATTCAGCCGCTAAACAAACGACATACGCCATTCAAGACTTCATATCTTGTGTTTTTACTAGCCAACGAGGGAACTTTTGAATGGTCAGCGGCTCGACATACGACATTCAGATTTTGAATGTTCAGCGGCTGGACATACGACATACGACATTAAGATTTTTAATGTTTAGCCGCTCAACATACGACATACGACATTCAGATTTTTAATGTTCAGCCGCTCAACATACGACACACGACATTCAAAACTTCATATCTTGTGTTTTTACCAGCCAACGAGGTAAGTTTTGAATGTTCACACTGTGACGGCGGAGAATACTACCCGTGGTAACGCCGTCCCCGACATAACTACACACTGTGACGGCGGAGAGTACTACCCGTGGTAACACGGTCTCCGAAATTACTACACACTGTGACAGCGGAGAGTACTACCCGTGGTAACACGGTCCCCGAAATTACTACACACTGTGACGGCGGAGAGTACTACCCTTGGTAACACGGTCCCCGACATTACTACACACTGTGACGGCGGAGAGTACTACCCTTGGTAACACGGTCCCCGACATTACTACACACTGTGACGGCGGAGAGTACTACCCGTGGTAACAAGGTCCCCGACATTACTACACACTGTGACGGCGGAGAGTACTACCCGTGGTAACGCGGTCCCAGACATTATAACTCTGATCCGCTAATCATTCAAAAGTTCCGTCGTTGGCTAGTAAAAACACAAGATATGAAGTTTCAATGTCGTACGTTGAGCGGCTGAACATACAAAAACTGAATTTTGTAAGTCGTATGTTGAGCCGCTGAACATTCAAAAGTTCCCTGGTTGGCTAGTAAAAACACAAGATATAAAGTTTCAATGTCGTACGTTGAGCGGCTGAACATTCAAAATCTGAATGTTGTATGTCGTATGTTGAGACGCTGAACATTCAAAATTTGAATGTCGTATGTCGTATGTCGAGCCGCTGAACATTCAAAATCAAAATCTGAATGTCGTATGTCGTATGTTGAGCGGCTGAACATTCAAAATCTGAATGTTGTATGTCGTATGTTGAGCCGCTGAACATTCAAAATTTGAATGTCGTATGTCGCGCCACTGAACATTCAAAATCAAAATCTGAATGTCGTATGTTGAGCGACTGAACATTCAAAATCTGAATGTCGTATGTCGTATGTCGATCCGCTGAACATTCAAAAGTTCCCTCGTTGGCTAGTAAAAACACAAGATATAAATTATTTGAATGTTGAATGTCGTATGTTGTATGTTGAGCTAACTTCACACAGCCTATTTTTAGTTATATTTAATAAAACACACAATAATAAAAAAAAAAAAATGCATTTGTACATGTTTTGACCTGGGAATGACGTCGGAGAGAACAGCCGTTTTCGCGGGAAAATGGCAGACACTCCTTGGCACGGTCTTAGAAACCGTCATAACAACAACAAAAACGAAACCGTCATAACAACAACAAAAACAAAACTAAGTTCCATGTACAACATATATTCTGTGGGATTTTTGGAGTGAATTTTATGTTTGGAACCTTAAGGGGACCGAAACAACATTGGATGAATGTGCAGATAACATGGATCGTGTTTATTTAAAAGAACACGAAACAAGAGACGTTTTGACTGCGAAGAGTAATACACGTGGTAGCGCGGTCCCCGACATTACTACACACTTCCCGACATTACTACACACTGTGACGGCGGAGAGTACTACCCGTGGTAACGAGGTCCCTGGCATTACTATACACTGTGACGACGGAGAGTACTACCCTTGGTAACACGGTCCCCGACATTACTACACACTGTGACGGCGGAGAGTACTACCCGTGGTAACAAGGTCCCCGACATTACTACACACTGTGACGGCGGAGTGTACTACCCGTGGTAACGCGGTCCCCGACATTACTACACACTGTGACGGCGGAGAGTACTACCCGTGGTAACGCGGTCCCAGACATTATAACTCTGATCCGCTAATCATTCAAAAGTTCCGTCTTTGGCTAGTAAAAACACAAGATATGAAGTTTCAATGTCGTACGTTGAGCGGCTGAACATACAAAAACTGAATTTTGTAAGTCGTATGTTGAGCCGCTGAACATTCAAAAGTTCCCTGGTTGGCTAGTAAAAACACAAGATATAAAGTTTCAATGTCGTACGTTGAGCGGCTGAACATTCAAAATCTGAATGTTGTATGTCGTATGTTGAGACGCTGAACATTCAAAATTTGAATGTCGTATGTCGTATGTCGAGCCGCTGAACATTCAAAATCAAAATCTGAATGTCGTATGTCGTATGTTGAGCGGCTGAACATTCAAAATCTGAATGTTGTATGTCGTATGTTGAGCCGCTGAACATTCAAAATTTGAATGTCGTATGTCGCGCCACTGAACATTCAAAATCAAAATCTGAATGTCGTATGTTGAGCGACTGAACATTCAAAATCTGAATGTCGTATGTCGTATGTCGATCCGCTGAACATTCAAAAGTTCCCTCGTTGGCTAGTAAAAACACAAGATATAAATTATTTGAATGTTGAATGTCGTATGTTGTATGTTGAGCTAACTTCACACAGCCTATTTTTAGTTATATTTAATAAAACACACAATAATAAAAAAAAATGCATTTGTACATGTTTTGACCTGGGAATGACGTCGGAGAGAACAGCCGTTTTCGCGGGAAAATGGCAGACACTCCTTGGCACGGTCTTAGAAACCGTCATAACAACAACAAAAACGAAACCGTCATAACAACAACAAAAACAAAACTAAGTTCCATGTACAACATATATTCTGTGGGATTTTTGGAGTGAATTTTATGTTGGAACCTTAAGGGGACCGAAACAACACTGGATGAATGTGCAGATAACATGGATCGTGTTTATTTAAAAGAACACGAAACAAGAGACGTTTTGACTGCGAAGAGTAATACACGTGGTAGCGCGGTCCCCGACATTACTACACACTTCCCGACATTACTACACACTGTGACGGCGGAGAGTACTACCCGTGGTAACGAGGTCGCTGGCATTACTATACACTGTGACGACGGAGAGTACTACCCGTGGTAACACGGTACACGACATTACTACACACTGTGACGGCGGAAAGTACTACCCGTGGTAACGCGGTCCCCGACATTACTACACACTGTGACGGCGGAGAGTACTACTCGTGGTAACACGGTCCCCGAAATTACTACACACTGTGACGGCGGAGAGTACTACCCGTGGTAACGCCGTCCCCAACATTACTACACACTGTGACGGCGGAGAGTACTACCCGTGTTAACGCGGTCCCCGACATTACTACACACTGTGATGGCGGAGAGTACCACCCGTGGTAACACGATCCCCGACATTACTACACACTGTGACGGCGGAGAGTACTACCCGTGGTAACGCGGTCCCCGACATTACTACACACTGTGACGGCGGAGAGTACTACCCGTGGTAACGCGGTCCCTGACATTACTACACACCGTGACGGCGGAGAGTACTACCCGTGGTAACACGGTCCCCGAAATTACTACACACTGTGACGGCGGAGAGTACTACCCGTGGTAACGCCGTCCCCAACATTACTACACACTGTGACGGCGGAGAGTACTACCCGTGGTAACGCGGTCCCCGACATTACTACACACTGTGACGGCGGAGAGTACTACCCTTGGTAACACGGTCCCCGACATTACTACACACTGTGACGGCGGTGAGTACTACCCGTGGTAACACGGTACCTGACATTTCTACACACTGTGACGGCGGAGAGTACTACCCGTGGTAACACGGTCCCCGACATTACTACACACTGTGACGGCGGTGAGTACTACCCGTGGTAACGCGGTCCCTGACATAACTACACAATGTGACGGCGGAGAGTACTACCCGTGGTAACGCGGTCCCCGACATTACTACACACTGTGACGGCGAGAGTACTACCCGTGGTAACACGGTCCCCGAAATTACTGCACACTGTGACGGCGGAGAGTACTACCTGTGGTAAAACGGTCCCCGAAATTACTACACACTATGAAGGCGGAGAGTACTACCCGTGGTAACGCGGTCCCCGACATTACTACACACTGTGACAGCGGAGAGTACTACCCGTGGTAACGCGGTCCCCGACATTACTACACACTGTGACGGCGGAGAGTACCACCCGTGGTAACACGATCCCCGACATTACTACACACTGTCACGGCGGAGAGTACTACCCGTGGTAACGCGGTCCCCGACATTACTACACACTGTGACGGCGGTGAGTACTACCCTTGGTAACACGGTCCCCGACATTACTACACACTGTGACGGCGGTGAGTACTACCCGTGGTAACACGGTCCCTGACATTTCTACACACTGTGACGGCGGTGAGTACTACCCGTGGTAACACGGTCCCTGACATTTCTACACACTGTGACGGCGGTGAGTACTACCCGTGGTAACACGGTCCCCGACATTACTACACACTGTGACGGCGGTGAGTACTACCCGTGGTAACGCGGTCCCTGACATTACTACACACTGTGACGGCGGAGAGTACTACCCGTGGTAACGCGGTCCCCGACATTACTACACACTGTGACGGCGAGAGTACTACCCGTGGTAACACGGTCCCCGAAATTACTGCACACTGTGACGGCGGAGAGTACTACCCGTGGTAAAACGGTCCCCGAAATTACTACACACTATGAAGGCGGAGAGTACTACCCGTGGTAACACGGTCCCTGACATTACTACACACTGTGACGGCGGAGAGTACTACCCGTGGTAACACGGTCATCGACATTACTACACACTGTGACGGTGGAGAGTACTACCCGTGGTAACGCGGTCCCGACATAACTACACACTTTGACGGCGGAGAGTACTATCCGTGGTAACGCGGTCCCCGACATTACTACACACTGTGACGGCGGAGAGTACTACCCGTGGTAACACGGTCCCCGACATTACTACACACTGTGACGGCGGTGAGTACTACCCGTGGTAACGCGGTCCCCGACATTACTACACACTGTGACGGCGGAGAGTACTACCCGTGGTAACGCGGTCCCCGACATTACTACACACTGTGACGGCGGAGAGTACTACCCGTGGTAACACGGTCCCCGACATTACTACACACCGTGACGGCGGAGAGTACTACCCGTGGTAACGCGGTCCCTGACATTACTACACACTGTGACGGCGGAGAGTACTACCCGTGGTAACGCGGTCCACGACATTACTACACACTGTGACGGCGGAGAGTACTACCCGTGGTAACGCGGTCATCGACATTACTACACACCGTGACGGCGGAGAATACTACCCGTGGTAACGCGGTCCCCGACATTACTACACACTGTGACGGCGGAGAGTACTACCCGTGGTAACGCGGTCCCCGACATTACTACACACTGTGACGGCGGAGAGTACTACCCGTGGTAACGCGGTCCCCGACATTACTACACACTGTGACGGCGGAGAGTACTACCCGTGGTAACGCGGTCCCCGACATTACTACACACCGTGACGGCGGAGAGTACTACCCGTGGTAACGCGATCCCCGACATTACTACTCAGTATGATGAGGCTCATGTTTTTATGAAAAAAAAAAAAATTCCGTATAATGAATGTAAATATCAATAATGTGATTGGCCGATCCAAAAAAAAAACACTTCCTAAAGACAGTGCATGTTAGAAGACCATACGATCGATTTGCTAAATTTACTATTTTAACAGGGTGCAGTTAGTTTTGCTTCGCTCGATAAATCTGTGAAGTTCTTAGAAAAGCAACGCAAGTGTTGTCACGTAATTTAACGGTGCTATATTTTCATACCTCATATCAAATCGCAGTATACCTTCCATTGCAGTAAAAGGGTGCGAATCTTATTATAATTATATTAGTTGATACATTGTATATCATCTTTATAGGTATTTAATGTAATGGTTTAAAATCTAACCATATAATCATCATCCTTCATTTAGGCTGTTAAGAATTACGACGTTATAACCGATAGTATGAAAACATATTGATGTTGAATCCATTAGATGACGGGGACATTATAAATTGGAAGTAGATCAGTTTATACGTACGTGTAGTTTAAGCTGTCTACAGACAACTTGTGCATCTCTATAGTCCCAGTTCCTGTGCCAAACACTGCTCCATTCACCAAACACATTCATTTCCACTCTTCCACTGAAATCATTGGTTCCATTCATCAACCTCAATGTCCCTAATGGTTAGCTATATCAAAGGAGAAATTATGATAATGTTAATAAAATTCGTGAATTTGGGGTTTTTTTTTGTTTTTTTTTTTCTAATTCATTCTTAATATTACTTATCCACTCGTCATTTCCATTCACCCGCATAACAAGTTTTTACAATTAAGTTATCCGTTTCCTTTAGCTTTAACCAATATTTAAACACTCTTAAATTCCTAACAACATACATAGGTAGACGGCCCAATTCACAATATACCAAGTCATTACTTGTAGATTTTCTAACCTTTAGTATTCTTTTAAAAACAAATTAAGTGTACACTTTTTTTAGCCGGTGCTTTGTGCAATCCCCAAATTTCGGCTGCATAACATAGTATACTGCTTACATGTGAATAAACAAATTGAGCAGTATGTTTCTTCTTTCAAACAATGATTCTTAAAAGAAGATGATAACGAAAACAATGCTTTTTTACCTTGTTCTGCAAGATGTTTCTGTGTTTTTTGTAAACTTTCCATTATAATTAAAAAACATACCTAAGTATTAAAAACTATTAACTATATCTACATTCAGATTGTTGTATTTCCATGATTCATTACTTCTGAGGTTCCCACCGTTTCTAAAAACAATTATTTTCGTTTTTTTCGACATTAACCTCCAGGTTCCAATTTCTAGAATAATCAGATAAGGAATTTAATATGCATTGCAAACTTTCTGGACTATCAGCAAATATGACTGTGTCGTCAGAATACATTAACAAGAAAATATTAAGCAATTGTAGCTCTACACTAGAACAATTATCATTAATGAAATTCATTTTAAAGTCATTAACATATATTAAGTACAGTACTGTGACAATATTTTCTCTTGTAAGAGTCCCGTCCTGTTCGGGAAACGCGCACCACGGGATGTGTAGATAGCTACTGCTATTCATAGCCGCCATTGAAATGATAAAAACAATCCATTCAATCCCTATATGATTACGTCGTAATGCGTCTCACCTGCCTTTCCCTATTCCTGTTGATACAGGTATCATATGCGCGATAGTTGATAAATATATATATTGTCCTTGAAAAGTGGGAAAACAGGGATTCTCCCTTGTCTGGAGCAACTTTTGTAGATATTTATTCGATGTGGTACTCTGTATTTATTAATATTTGAATGCAATGCTACTTAACGCCATACGAATCTCTAGATCAATAAATACTTACCCCCTGTATAATTCCCGGGACAGATAACACCAACATCCTTAGTGTGGTCACAGGTCTGAACACCCCATCCGTCTGAAGGACAGTCGGCCAGTCGTTGTTCCGTCCCGCTACACATGACTCTACTTAGCCATGTGACAAGCGTGCTATTGGCATTCCCAAAAATACTTTTGAAAACAGCAAATCCTTGGCTGAAATATTGATCATTTACAAAGTTCTACTGTTAAGTGCAATTGATTTGAAATGTATGTTAATTTGAGATGTAGGAAGTATAATCCCTAGTATTTATACTGATCGATAAGTCGTACTTCCGGTTGATATATTCTTAGTACTTAATCAATAACCATACACATCAATTGTAAAATCATATCATTACAATATCAAAACAATACCATTATAAAATACAACAAACAACGTCACATCGGTATATACCGATAATTTCAATGATATGTCCTACAAAACTAAATTGGCACAACAAGAGAATATGGTTGTATGTACATATTGCACCTAGATAAACAAATACATAAACAAATACAGTGTTCAAACACCTTTCATCGTTTAGTCGATTGACATAATTACAACAGAATTGATTTATTTTTTTCCAAAATTATTGGTGTGTATGTTGTAATAGAAAAAAGACCTACCGAAATTCAACATTTGGGGAATGTTCTGTAGTCGCCAAAATTTAAGTGAACAAAATAAGTATAATTACTAACAATACCGAATTTGAAGTGCAATATCTTACTCTTGGATAATACTGGATATTTAGTAAAATAAATAGGAACTGTATCAGTTGCCAAGAAAATACGAGTAATGCACTCGTAGTGATTATTGTTGAAAAGTATTAAAATGTTAAACATGTTTTCTTATATTGCATTTTTAAGACGAAAAAAAATAACGATCATTAATAACAATACTTGTTTAGAATGAACACATTGAACTATTCGTGTGTATTGAATGTTCTATAATAGGAGGTTTGGTTTACAAAGTCATCAGTAATCGGGTTTAATTTTCTCCAGATAAGTTTTACTACCTCCAATGTTTTCACTGCTAGACCTTCGACACATATGAAAACTAATCTTACCACAGTTAGTAACAAATGAGCGATTTGCATACATCAATACAATGCTTTGAAATATTTGCTTTCCCTGTTTGTAAATTACAGACTGCAGATCTATCAATATAATTCAATATTCTCCTACACGGCGATACACTCTGCTATGACCGTTACTACTATCTAAGTGAACTCTTTATATCTCATCCATGAATAAAATATCCGTCCATTGGCGATGAGTGTATCGCATATGCTTACGACATAACGATAATCGTGCTGGGCGATGACGTTGAAGCCATACAGGACGTATGCGGGGCGTGGCGGCCGGATTCCGTTTTCTCTCAGCTGGTTACGGACGGTTCTTGGGTGGATATGTGTTAGCCTATGAACTTTTCTACACATTAAACTGATCGCTTGTAAACGGTTTCTTAGATGCGTTAACCGTGTGTTATTGTCCTTTTGACGTCATACGCGGACGTCATGCACACGGTGTATCCCAAGGTGTGACATATTGCCCATAATGTCTTACCAAAGACTGTATGATGTTACTATGCACATGTGCGGCCTCATGTCATGATCCTGCCTCAAACATGCCGATTATCCGCAAACGTTCATTTTTTTTGTCAACCGTAGCACAACCAAAAATCGCGATTTTTTCAAACTAGGTTGTTTTTTTGTTTTGTTTTATTTTGTTTTCTTCTTCTCCTCCTTCTTTTGGTTCAAATGGTTCTACAACCAGCTGTACAGTGGTAAGGATCCATACAGTATGGCAGGGGCGTGGCTCACTGACGCTCTCAGCACTAACCTGTAAGTTGACTGCTGGTAATGTATGTGTAAAACAAACTCCATATTCCCAAACTGTGGTTTTCCGGACCAGGATACACGTAAACACAAGTAATAACAAGAGGGAAGGAAGTCATCGTATGATTTCCAATAAAGTGGGGCCGCGGTGGCCGAGTGGTTAAGGTGTCCCGACACTTTACCACTAGCCCTCCACCTCTGGGTTGCGAGTTCGAAACCTACGTGGGGCAGTTGCCAGGTACTGACCGTAGGCCGGTGGTTTTTCTCCGGGTACTCCGGCTTTCCTCCACCTCCAAACCTGGCACGTCCTTAAATAACCCTGGCTGTTAATAGGACGTTAAACAAAAACAAAAACAAAAAATGGTTCAAATGGTACACAATGAAAGATACTGACACATAAATAACTATAGGTATTCACTTGCACGTGTACTGCCTTCCAATAACGTCTAAATAATATTGTCCAGGTAGGTCTCAAAACGCACATGCAGCAGGTGACCTAACCACGTGATAGCATGTGGTATGACACGATAAATATGTCCATTATCTTATTGAGAACGTTCGGTAGATTCTGAGAAAATTATATTTTAGTGATGCATAGCTTCTTTCTTCTTCTTTTCTCCCGTTACTATACATGTACCACCTGTCAAGTATGTGAATTAAATCGAATGCCATTTTTCAGAAGTTAAATGGAAACGTTAATGATTTTGAGATTATTTAGTGATATTTTCTACATTTCAAGACAAAAGCTATTATTGTCAAGTTAAAAATAATTTTCAGTCATATTGATAGTTCGATATTTGTCAATGCAATACCCTCTGTTAAAAACGTTTTACATGTATGTGCTGTGTTAGTTCTACTATACTGTTAAATTTGTATAACCACTATTAAACCAGAGGTAAATATGACACTTCGAGAACGTGACTTTCTTGATCTCCTAGAAGTTCTAAAAGACATTCCCCAAAAGGCTGATTCTGATAGACTAAATCCCTGTTATAATATACTCACCGTTCTATAAACTAAGAAATGCATTGTATTCCAATTATGTTCCACTTTGGAATAAATTTACTGAATTATTATACAAGTAAAGACATGTGTCTACTATATCATGGAACATGTCAAAACCACAAAAAATAATCCTATCAAAATCTGAAATGATATCTCAGAAAAATCAATGTTAACCTGTATCCTAGTTCTCTACACACAACCAGAGCGTCAAGATCGTCCCAATAGTCGCCACAGACAGTCCCCCAAAATGACGAATGAAGGATCTCCACACGTCCCTTATAGTCGGGGTCACCATTAGTGAGACGCACAGAGTCTGAAATAAAGCACCACAAAACTAAACTAAAAATAAAACAATAGTCCTCACCACCTATCATTTTATAAACACCCTAATCATACCTTTATTCTCACAACTATTTTCGTCGTCATCAAGGTACAGAGGTCAATGAAGCATACCATTGTTTATAAATGAGATAAACATAACACTAATATCACGCAAAGTATCATTATTTAAGTACTAAATATACTAACATCCTCTAAATACCTCATTACCACCCCAAAACTCTCAAATGTATTAACATCCGTTAAATACCTCATTACCACCCCAAAACTCTCAAATATATCAACATCCGCTGAATACCTCATTACCACCCCAAAACCCTCAAATATATTAACATCCGCTAAATACCTCATTACCACCCCAAAACTCTCAAATATATTAACATCCGCTAAATACCTCATTACCACCCCAAAACCCTCAAATTTATTAACATCCGCTAAATACCTCATTACCACCCCAAAATTCTCAAATATTTTAACATCCGCTAAATACCTCATTACCACCCCAAAACTCTCAAATATATTAACATCCGCTAAATACCTCATTACCACCCCAAAACTCTCAAATGTATTAACATCCGCTAAATACCTCATTACCACCCCAAAACTCTCAAATATATTAACATCCGCTAAATACCTCATTACCACCCCAAAAACTCTCAAATATATTAACATCCGCTAAATACCTCATTACCACCCCAAAACCCTCAAATGTATGAACGTCTGATTTAACAATATCCCTCAATCCAAACCATATATGAACTTACTCTGATTAAAATTTTAAGCATGTGTTTGTATTCAACACAACAAAAACAATATCCGCCATAAACAACTAAACACACATTGCACTCAACACAAAACAAGTACACCTCTGTCCACACACAACCACTACAGTACCCTCCACACAACTTCAGTACCCTTCACACACAACAACTACAGTACCCTCCACACAACAACTACAGTACCCTCCACACACAACTACAGTACCCTTCACACACAACAACTACAGTACCCTTCACACACAACAACTACAGTACCCTCCACACACAACAACTACAGTACCCTTCACACACAACTACAGTACCCCTCCACGCACAACAACTACAGTACTCTCCACACAACTTCAGTACCCTCCACACACAACAACTACAGTACCCTCCACACACAACAACTACAGTACCCTCCACACACAACTACAGTACCCCCACAAAAAACAAGCCCCCCAAAACAACACCAGCCCCCACCAACAAAACAACCCCACACACCCAACACAACCCCACACACAAAAAGACAAAAACCCCTTTCCCCCCCCCAACCTCGCCCCCCCCACCCTTCCCCCCCCCCCCCCCATACCCTCCAACAACAACTACCGACCCTCCAACCAAACACTACAGACCCCCACACACAACTTTAGTACCCCCCCCCACAAAACTACGACCCCCACACAAACAAAACAGAACCCCCACCCACAACAACACAGTCCCTCCACACAACTTTTAGACCCTTCACACACCAAAAACTAAACCCTTCCAACCCCAAAAAACGTACCCCCCACCCAAAATACAGTACCTTCACACAAAAAAAACTACATACCCCTCCACACACAACTACAGTACCCTTCACACACAACAACTACAGTACCCTCCACACACAACTACAGTACCCTCCACACACAACTACAGTACCCTCCACACACAACAACTACAGTACCCTCCACACAACTTCAGTACCCTTCACACACAACAACTACAGTACCCTCCACACACAACAACTACAGTACCCTTCACACACAACAACTACAGTACCCTTCACACACAACAACTACAGTACCCTCCACACACAACTACAGTACCCTCCACACACAACAACTACAGTACCCTCCACACACAACAACTACAGTACCCTCCACACACAACAACTACAGTACCCTCCACACACAACAACTACAGTACCCTCCACACACAACAACTACAGTACCCTCCACACACAACTTCAGTACCCTTCCACAGACAACAACTACAGTACCCTCCACACACAACAACTACAGTACCCTCCACACACAACAACTACAGTACCCTCCACACACAACTACAGTACCCTCCACACACAACAACTACAGTACCCTTCACACACAACAACTACAGTACCCTTCACACACAACAACTACAGTACCCTCCACACACAACAACTACAGTACCCTCCACACACAACTACAGTACCCTCACACACCAACTACAGTACCCTCCACACACAACAACTACGTCCCCCACACACAAAACAGACCCCACAACACAAACAGCCCCCCACACAACACACGACCCCCCACACCAAACCCTTAGTACCCTCCACCCCAAAAAACTACAGACCCCCACACACACAAAAAACCCGACCCCACCACAAACAGACCCCCCCCCAAAAACACAGACCCCCCCACAACACACAGACCCCCAAAACAACAACATACCCCCAACACAACAACACAGACCCCCCACACACCCAAAAACCAAACCCCCACCCCAACCCCTCCTTACCCCCCCACCACCCTACATACCCCTCCCACCCCAACAAATCAACCCTCCCACACAACTTCAGACCCACACCAAAACCACCCCTCCCCACACAAATACTACCCCACACACAAAAACTACAAACCCTTCACACACAAAACTTCGTACCAGCCCCACCCACAAATACAGACCCTCCCCACAACAAAAGACCCTCCACACTCAACTACAGTACCCTTAACACACAACAACTACACTACCCTCCACACACAACTACAGTACCCTTCACACACAACAACTACACTACCCTCCACACACAACTTCAGTACCCTTCACACACAACAACTACACTACCCTCCACACACAACAACTACAGTACCCTTCACACACAACTACAGTACCCTCCACACACAACAACTACAGTACCCTTCACACAACAACTACAGTACCCTCCACACACAACAACTACAGTACCCTCCACACACAACAACTTCAGTACCCTTCACACACACAACTTCAGTACCCTTCACACACAACAACTACAGTACCCTTCACACACAACCACTACAGTACCCTTCACAAACAACCACTACAGTACCCTCCACACACAACTACTACAGTACCCTCCACACACAACAACTACAGTACCCTCCACACACAACAACTACAGTACCCTCCACACACAACTACTACAGTACCCTCCACACACAACTACTACAGTACCCTCCACACACAACAACTACAGTACCCTCCACACACAACAACTACAGTACCCTCCACACACAACAACTACAGTACCCTTCACACACAACAACTTCAGTACCCTCCACACACAACAACTACAGTACCCTCCACACACAACAACTTCAGTACCCTTCACACACAACAACTTCAGTACCCTTCACACACAACTACTACAGTACCCTCCACACAACTTCAGTACCCTTCACACACAACAACTACAGTACCCTCCACACACAACAACTACAGTACCCTTCACACACAACCACTACAGTACCCTCCACACACAACAACTACAGTACCCTCCACACACAACTACAGTACACCCACACACAACAACTACAGTACCCTCCACACACAACAACTACAGTACACCCACACACAACAACTACAGTACCCTCCACACACAACTACAGTACACCCACACACAACAACTTCAGTACCCTCCACACACAACAACTACAGTACCCTCCACACACAACAACTACAGTACCCTCCACACTCAACAACTACAGTACCCTTCACACAACTTCAGTACCCTCCACACACAACAACTTCAGTACCCTTCACACACAACAACTTCAGTACCCTTCACACACAACAACTTCAGTACCCTTTTACCACAATACACGACCCCACCAACCGCCCCACACAAACAAAACAGCCCTTACCACAAAACACGACCCCACACCCCCCTACAGTACCCCCACACACAAAAACAAGACCTCCACACACAAAATACGTACCCCCACACCAACCTACGTACCCTCCACAACCAATTCAGACCCCCCCACAACAACCAAAACCCCCACCCCAAAAAACCAACCCTCCACCACAACTACTACAGCCCCCACACACAAAACCCCAAACCCCAACACAAAACATCCCCCCACACAAACACACAGAACCCCCCAACACAAAAACGCTTACCCCCCACACAAAACAGTCCCTCCACAACAACAACTACGTCCCCCAACACAAAAACTACATACCCCCCACACCAACAACCAAAATCCCTCCAACCCCCACAACCCCGAACCCCCCCACCAACAATGCGTACCCCCCCCACACAACTACATACCCCCCCAAACCAACTCAGTACTCTCCACCACAACTTCATACCCTTCACACCACAACAATACGAACCTCCACCCACCAATACGTACCCCCACACACAACTCGTACCCTTTACAAACCCAAACACAGTACCCACACCCAACACAAAAACCCCCACACACAAACAGCACCCCCACACCAAACGCCCCCCACAACACAATACAGACCCCCCCACCCAAACCCGACCCCAAACCCCCAACAACCAGGACCCTCACACCAAAAAAACAACCCCCCACCAAAAAAACACCCCCACACACAACACGACCCCCACCACAAAAACACCACACCACACACAACCAAAAAAGAACCCCCACACACAAAAACTAAGTCCCCCCCCACCAACCAGTACCCCCCCAAAACAACTTCAACCCCCAACACAAAACAAGTACCCCCCACACCAACAGTACCCCCCACCCCAAACAACTTGTAACCTCCACCAAACACACAGTACACCCCCCACAACAAAAACCCTCCCACACAACAACAAGCCCCTCCAACCCCCAACAAATACAGTACCCCCCACAACCCACACAGTACCCCCCCCAACAAACAACTAGAGTACACCCACACACAACAACTACAGTACCCTCCACACACAACTACTACAGTACCCTCCACACACCCTCATTCCCTCCACCAAAAAACCACACAGTCCCCCCACACAAACAACTACGTACCCCCCCACCAAAAACACAGACCCTCCCACAAACACGTACAACCCCACCAACCCTACATACCCTCCCCACCACAAAAAACATACACCCACACACAAAAAACTCAGTACCCCCCCACACCAACTACTTTTTTCCCCTCCCACCACAAAACCAATACACCCCCAAAAAAAAATCAGTACCCTCCACACACAACAACTACAGTACCCTCCACACACAACAACTACGTCCCCCACACCAAACAGTACCCCTCCCAAAAACAACTACGTACCCTCCAAACCCAATACAGTACCCCCACACAACAACACGTCCCCCCCACACAAAACTATACAGACCCCCACAAAACAACTACGTCCCCCCCCCAAAAAAAATACAGTCCCCCCACACACAACAACTACAGTACCCTCCCACACAACTCGTACCCTCCCCAACAAAACTACAGTACCCCCCCACACAAAAAACTTCGTACCCCCCAAAAAAAAACAAATCAGTACCCCCCCACACAACTACAGTACCCTCCACACAAAACTAATCCCTCCACACCAAAAAAACTACGTCCTCCACAACAACAACTTCATACCCCCAACCAAATAAGTAAACCCCCACAAACAAAAACTACAGTACCCCCCACAACAATACATACCCCCCAAAAAAACTACATTTCCCCCCACACAATACAGTACCCCCACCACAACAAATACAACCCCCCCACCAAACTCATACCCCCCACCAAAAACACAAGTCCCCCCCACCCAACTATAAAAGTACCCTCCACCACAAAAACAGTAATCTCCCACCCCAATAAGTCCCCTTACACACAAAAACTTTATACCGCCACCCAAAAACTACAGTACCCCCAACACAACAACACACACCCCCACAACAACAACACACACCCCCACACAAAACACAACCCCAACACCAAAAACCCCAACCCACACCAACACAGACCCCACACAAACAAATACGTCCCCCCCACAACAACTACAGTAAACCCCCAAACCCCAAAATAAGCCCCCCCCCCACACAAAAATCACACCCTCCCCAAACCCCAAAAACTACTACCCCCCACACACTACATCCCTCCCACACAAACAGTACCCCTCCACCCAAAACCCAATACCCCTTTAAACAACAACTACAGTACCCTCCCCAAAACAAATACTCAGTACCCTCCCCAAAAACCACCAAAAACCCCCACACACCCAAAAAACTACAGACCCTCCAAACCCCAAAAACTAAGTCCCCCCCACACAAACAGTACCCTCCAAAACCAAAAAACTCAGTAACCTCCCACACAACTCATACCCCCCCACACACAACAACTTCAGTACCCTCCACACACAACTACAGTACCCTCCACACACAACAACTACAGTACCCTCCACACACAACAACTACAGTACCCTCCACACACAACAACTTCAGTACCCTCCACACACAACTACAGTACCCTCCACAAACAACAACTACAGTACCCTCCACACACAACTACAGTACCCTCCACAAACAACAACTACAGTACCCTCCACACACAACAACTACAGTACCCTCCACACACAACAACTACAGTACCCTCCACACACAACTACAGTACCCTCCACACACAACAACTACAGTACCCTCCACACACAACTACTACAGTACCCTCCACACACAACTACAGTAATCTCCACACACAACTACAGTACCCTTCACACACAACAACTTCAGTACCAGCCACACACAACAACTACAGTACCCTCCACACACAACAACTACACTACCCTCCACACACAACAACTACACTACCCTTCACACACAACAACTACAGTACCCTCCACACACAACTACAGTAATCTCCACACACAACTACAGTACCCCTTTAACACAACAAACAGTACCCCCACACAAAAACAGTACCTTCAACACAAACAAAAACACACCTCCCCCCAAAACCAACAAAACACCCTTTACCACAACAACTCATACCCCCCACACACAACTCGTAATCCCACACAACTACAGTACCCTTCACAACAACAACTACAGTACCCTCCACACACAAACCCTTCATACCCTTACACACAACAATCAGTACCCCCCCACACAATACATAAACTCCACAACCCAAACAGTACCCTTCACAAAAACAACTACATACCCCCCCACCCAACTAATACCTTACACCAAACAATACGCACAACCCACAAACCCCTTTAGCCCCCCACACACAAACTACGTACCCCCCCAAAACAAAAACTTCGTAACCTTCACACACAAAAATACGTACCTTTAAAACAACAAATAAGTACCCCCACACAAACTCAGTCCCCAACAAACAACTACAGTACCCTTCACACACAACAAATACAGTACCCTCCACACACAACTACAGTACCCTTCACACACAACAACTACAGTACCCTCCACACACAACTTCAGTACCCTCCACACACAACTACAGTACCCTCCACACACAACTACAGTACCCTCCACCCACAACAACTTCAGTACCCTCCACACACAACTACTACAGTACCCTCCACACACAACTACTACAGTACCCTCCATACACAACTACAGTACCCTCCACACACAACAACTACAGAACCCTCCACACACAACAACTGCAGTACCCTCCACACACAACTACAGTACCCTCCACACACAACAACTACAGTACCCTCCACACAACTTCAGTACCCTCCACACACAACAACTACAGTACCCTCCACACAAAACTACTACAGTACACCCACACACAACTACAGTACCCTCCACACACAACAACTAGAGTACCCTCCACACACAACAACTACAGTACACCCACACACAACCACTACAGTACCCTCCACACACAACAACTAGAGTACCCTCCACACACAACAACTACAGTACCCTCCACACAAAACTACTACAGTACCCTCCACACACAACTACAGTACCCTCCACACACAACCACTACAGTACCCTCCACACACAACAACTACAGTACCCTCCACACACAACTACAGTACCCTCCATCACAACCACTACAGTACCCTCCACACACAACTTCAGTACCCTTCACACACAACAACTACAGTACCCTCCACACACAACAACTACAGTACCCTCCACACACAACTACAGTACCCTCCACACACAACTACTACAGTACCCTCCACACACAACTACAGTACCCTCCACACACAACAACTACAGTACCCTTCACACACAACAACTACAGTACCCTCCACACACAACAACTACAGTACCCTCCACACACAACTTCAGTACCCTCCACACACAACAACTTCAGTACCCTTCACACACACAACTACAGTACCCTCCACACAACTTCAGTACCCTCCACACACAACTACAGTACCCTCCACACACAACTTCAGTACCCTCCACACACAACAACTTCAGTACCCTTCACACACACAACTACAGTACCCTCCACACACAACTACAGTAATCTCCACACACAACTACAGTACCCTTCACACACAACAACTACAGTACCCTCCACACACAACTACAGTACCCCTCCACACACAACAACTACAGTACCCTTCACACACAACAACTACAGTACTCTCCACACACAACAACTTCAGTACCCTTCACACACAACAACTACAGTACCCTCCACACACAACTACAGTACCCTTCACACACAACAACTACAGTACTCTCCACACACAACAACTTCAGTACCCTCCACACACAACAACTACAGTACCCTTCACACACAACAACTACAGTACCCTCCACACACAACTACAGTACCCTTCACACACAACAACTACAGCACAATCCACACACAACTTCAGTAATCTCCACACACAACTACAGTACCCTTCACACACAACAACTACAGTACCCTCCACACACAACTACAGTACCCTCCACACACAACAACTACAGTACCCTTCACACACAACAACTTCAGTACCCCCACAAACAACAACTACAGTACCCTTCACACACAACTACAGTACTCTCCACACACAACTTCAGTACCCTTCACACACAACTACAGTACTCTCCACACACAGCTTCAGTACCCTTCACACACAACAACTACAGTACCCTTCACACACAACAACTACAGTACCCTTCACACACAACAACTAGAGTACCAGCCACACACAAAACTACAGCACAATCCACACACAAAACAACAGCACCATCAACAATAAGTGCGTTAACCTTCTCACACAACTTAACTACAGTACATCCACACACAAAACTACAGTACCATTCACAATAAGTACGGTAACCTCCTCACACAACTTAACACAACTTACCTACAGTACATCCACACAAAACAACTACTACCTTCCAATAAACATCGACACAGTTATAAGGTATAAAACTATGTTATTTGATTCATGTGTAGAACTAGTAATATTTACAAATACTTTCAATTACGCCCCGGCTCACAGTAATACTATAAATATACATACAGGTAACATTTCTTTGAGAATTACACATGCTGTATAGTTACCATTAATTGTACTCTTGTCTGGATCATCGCAGACGACAGCACCATGGAGTCCATAGGCATAGGGATATTTTCCAAAATCATATCCGCAACTGCAGACGGTGAGGTTTGCTTCTAGGCCGTTGCAGTAAAAATTGCTTTTCCATACAAGTGTTTGAGTGTAGTTGACGTAAAGTGCTGAACTTGTCACAGTTTCACCACTGTTTTAAATGTGACGTAAAGAGAGTTGGCATTTTAAAACAAGTTTGAAAGATTTTCAGGAGAAACAACACAAAAAAAATCAACCAATATTCACGTTCAAGGAACAGTATAACGTCACAACAAGGTCTCTCCACCTGATGTAGCGTAGCCATTTCAAAATAGGATATTTGACAAAAAAACTTATTTTGCCAGTCATACTTGTAGTTTGTTCAACCTGATGTATCATGTTTATATTACGAAGGAAAAATTAAGTATCAATCATGTCTATTGATGACAAATAAAACATATTGAAAAAGGCTGTTTACGTTATTTTTTGTGTTATAATTTACATCGCCTGATAACTACATGTATCTATCATTGTTGGTGTTATAATTTACATCGCCTGATAACTATAATGTATCTATCGTTGTTGATGTTACAATTTACATCGCCTGATAGCTATAATGTATCTATCGTTGTTGGTGTTATAATTTACATCGCCTGATAACTATAATGTATATATCATTGTTGGTGTTATAATTTACATCGCCTGATAACTCTCATGAATCTATCATTGTTGATTTTATAATTTACATCGTCTGATAGCTATAATGTATCTATCAGTGTTGGTGTTATAATTTACATCGCCTGATAACTACAATGTATCTATCATTGGTCTGTTATAATTTACATCGCCTGATACATATAATGTATCTATCGTTGTTAGTGTTATAATTAATATCGCCTGCTAACTATAATGTGTATACATCATTGTTGACGCTGCAGTTTACATTATCTTAAATCAGTAATTGTCTCCCTTGTTGACGCTAATTGTATAATCCATACACTGCATCTCATGATTTGCGCTGTATGCCTCTTTGTTGACGCAATAATTCCCATCGCATGAGTACTACATTATAATTTACATTTGTATCTATTGTATCTGAATGTTGACGTTTGAATGTTTTTTCCTTCTGGTATCTGTCCCGGTATATCATATGTATAATGCTTATTTTCGGGGGGAGTAAATTTCGCGATTTCTATATGTAAACTATACGCTTGGGGGTAATTTTTTGCGATCGATCCACTTTCGCTTGTAGTTCAAGATTACGCAAATTTATATTAAAATAATTCGCGTCGGGGACATTTTCGCGAACAAAAGGAGTCCGCGTAATTAGCGTAAATTTTCCCCTCGCGTAAATTTCAACGTTTACAGTATTTAGTCTTTTTTGTGTCATACGTGATTGATTGACCTTTCACACAAGTTTTGCATGATCATGTCAATCTCCAAATTCATAAAATAATATCTACTCACGTGAAATTCAGTTGCCTGCAGATGACACGCGCGTTTTCTCGGTCGAAATAGGAATTAAATGCCACTGTTCCCCAGTAGCCAGCATAGAATATTTCCACTATGCCATCAGATGGTGTACGTCCATTTACCAACCGAACTGGGACTGAAAATAAACCAAAAATTGAAACTATTAGATACTTATTGGAACATAGTTAGGGACAGATAAAGTCACACCAAGTGATATATTATGACATTTACATCAAGTGACATCTAATGAAAGTAACATCGAGTGACACTCAGTGAAAGATACACCCAGTTCCATCTTATGACAGTTACATTAAGTGACAAAATACAATCACATCAAACGAAATCTAAATACAATCACATCAAACGAAATCTAATGACAGTTACATCGAGTGACATCGAATGACAGTTACATCGAGTGACATCGAATGACAGTCATATAAAGTGATATCTAATGACAGTTACATCAATTTGGGGATCGGTGTTTTCTAATCAAGCTTACTTTTGGATTTTTGTTCTTGGTCAGACTACATGTATATTAGGTGTTATTTACTAAAACAACACGTGTTCTTACTATCACAACACAGCTCAGATAAACACAGGTAAACACAGCTAAACACAGGTAAACTGACTGACTGAACAGTTATAAATATATAAACCAATGCAGTAAAACATTAATATCAATGAAATAAATAAAAGACCGATAGGTCTTAACGGTCATCTGACTTAATCAGACCCTTAGAACTATTGAAGTATAAACACTCGCAGTATAGTGGTATTATAAAAAATTGGGATTATGCAATACTATGTTGACTATGACGGCCATCTTTGATTAATGAGCAATCCGAAAACATATCAACACTTGATCAGGACCATCAAGTTTGAGTTGAAACCAACTGTTGTAACTTAAGAAGTCTGAAATATCTTTTTCAAAATGACAGTCTTGGCGGCCATCTTGGATTTCAGACATACCTGAAAGATAACAACTATTTGTCAGGACCATCTCAGGATATTTTCAGGCAAGTTCAAGCGCAGTCCCACTGATGGGCCTGGTGAAGCTTATGGACGGCTGACAGCGGACGACGACGGACGAAGCATATTGGCTATGTTTAGTTCATGTTTCATAAAAGCAAACATCAATACCAATGTAATAAAAAGCACCTATCTCCTAGATAAATGGGAATACATTATCATGTACGCGCCCATTTAAAGTGTATAGTTGATATAATATGTGAACTGACAGACTGTTCAGATGTGACCAAACCTGGCCAAGATTTGAAAATGGAATGGGAAAGTTGGTCAGACTGGTCTGATGTTTAGTCTGCCAGTTGGCTATACTGAAATGAACCGTGACATGCAATGACAGTTTTAATCGAGTGACATCTAATGGCAATCACAAATCATGACATAAAATGGAAATCACACCAAGTGACATCTAATGACATCCACATCGAGTGACATCTATTTGATTCCTTACTATCCATACTTTTGATAGATACATTTAAACGTTTGATGAATGTTTCTTGAATATTTGAAACTGTGGTCAAATTTTCGACGAAAGAGAAGTAAAGGCTTTAAATTATAATGCAGATGTTGTAGCTGTTAAATATACTTACCGTTCGTATCCTCGAATGGCGTGTTCACTACATATAACACCTGCGGCATACGCGCCTGCTATGAAAGGTTCCCTAAATCGGTATTCGCACTCTGTTAAGTGATCTTCGGATCCTGTGCATGCTACATTGTCCATCACATAAGGTTTTGTGCCCTTACCAAATGGTAAATCGATCACTCCCACACCATACCTAAAACATCCAATCAACGATTTTGAGGGAATTTAAATACATTACGAATTACATAAATACCATAAAAGTCCTGCTTATCAGACAAAAAGGTATATCAACGTACCTCTTAAAGACTCTAGATGTCGTATTATTAATATAGATAATTAATAAAATGAGCCTGCTGTTTAAAGGTCGGAGCTTAAGTGTGTGCCTTCATTTCTTATATCATTAACATGGAAATATATTTCCATATACGACATGAAGTCAGACGTGTTTAATGCGTAGATATGTCTAGTAGTTCTTGTGTTACCGTAAAGCCCATATCAGATTAGTACTAAACCCGGAGTCAACCTAGATTTGTATGGTGAAGGTCGTCGTTGAAGCAGAAGACACTTACTCTTCCGAAACACGGTTTTAATTTCCTTGCAATGTTTCATGAGTCTCCGTACAAGTCTTCATTTTTGTGAATATTTTGCCCTCGTCTAATCAATTTTGAGTTATAAATTATGGTATTTCATTGTGTACCTCTTGATTGCTGTATACTTTTATAGTTAAAACATAACCATAGACCCATAACGTGTATCGCTTCATAATCGATGTCACTTCATATTTGAACCTTAGGTTTCGAAATTAGGGGCCAAAGTTAGCTATAAGGCTCTACGATTGAGTCGTCAGGGGTTTTTGACATGCAGAACTAAGCATGTCCGGGGTTAATCAACTTTCCTTAGTCAAAAGAGATGCATTAATTTGAAAATTTCGATAGAGAAGCATTATTGGATTTTCCTTAAATTCTGTTTTTCCCCCTAGAAAAAGTAAGGAAATTCCATAAATATTCATATTTCCAGATTCACAAACCTACCTTAATTTATTTGATACCAAAGATATGATTACATTGTAAAAGCTCGATGCTTCATAGGCTACCTGGTATTCTCATGTCGCATTGTCCATTGATGCGGTTCGTCACGGATCCTTCCTCCGTCTATGTTTGTCCGGATCATACACACGATAAATAGGACAATAATATTGTCCATAGAAAATAGTTTGGTTGTAAAATTCTCATTATCCTGAAGGAATGCCTGGTTTATATTTTATTGCTAATATGATACAGTAAGGTCTAGCTGTCTATTATTATTTAATATTAGTAGCATATTAGTTGCAAACATGAAATTTCCTACTCTATTAAAATGTTAAATTAATTTTGAGGTTACTTACCCATAGTTGAATTGACGACATACTACCGTGGCGTCATCCCTATCCCAACCAGGAGAATAGATCCTCCCCCATTCACCTTGGTAGTATATTTCAACACGTCCTTCTGAAGGTACAGATCCATCCACTAGTACCAATGATCCCGCTGCAGATACCAATTGATCCAGTTCAGATAAAGAATACCTTGATCTGCTCTAACATATCGATGGTTTTCATCGGTTGACAATCAAGCATTCGTGGAGAATATTAAATGCGCATGCTTGCATTATTCTGTTGCAATTCATTCACGTGTAACGGGTTTTTTTAATTATTATTATTATTCCAAAATACCCAACCATTCGTACCGTAAAGAGAACATAGATGTGCTTGTTTACTGTCTTACACGAGTCATAGAACGACTTAGGCAGTACGTTCTTTTTTATCCGAGAACAACATAGAAAATGGTCTTGCTACTGTTCCTGTCAAGGTACAGACCTACATCATTGTATGGCGGTTTACAGACCTACATCATTGTATGGCGGTTTACAGACCTACATCATTGTATGGCGGTTTACAGACCTACATCATTGTATGGCAGTTTACATTGGCACAGCGCCACTATCTTTGTTCTTCCCGTTCTTGCTGTGCATGTAGTGTAAGATTTTTGTTCCCGGAAAATGATCTTTGCATTTGTCTTAAAATAGCGGCGATAAGAACATAGTTCCCGTGTCATGAACAACCCGGAAAAAACAGGAATGATAAGGGTGCTTGTTTTATTTTCCAAATTTCTAATTTTCATTAATAGATAGTAACATCAATGCTTCCCCCACCAACGGTGTTTACATGTCGCAGTTTATTCGATAATCAAATTCTTGTTTGGTGGATGTAGCCGATAAAGGTTGTTCGTATTTTGCCATCGTCGCAACGCTTTAAAGTTAGAATATAGATTGAATGACGCGCGGTAGCGGTTATGTTTATTTGTCTACAATCCTATTCCGTGTTATAGGACCAACATTTTTGCATATTTAAACAGTCGTATTTTCGCTATTAAGTACTTTTTTTCTATTCAAATTGTTCGATGTATGTTCAACAAATAGAGCAGCCGACGGAATTTAGTGCGTTAAATAAACAGAAATACACTGAAATAATTTAAAAATTTTATTCAAACAATACTTTTATTTCACATTTTATGTTTTTATCTATCAAAAGATAGCAATTATCTGACCGCGCTGACTTTTCTTTACAAGACGCTACTTGATGACGTGTTACCCGGAATAACAACAATGGCCGACTATGATTTCGACGGAATGAATACAGCTTCTCTAGGCTCACTATCGCCTGTTATGGATGAATGTCTTGTACTGAATAATTTCTTTTGATTGGTAGACATGTTCCTGTTGTATGATCTTAGTGATGCCTCGCTTTTGTGACCACTCAGTTACATTATTTAGTGGGCCTCGTAATCGTAATCATTCAATAATTGAATGGACGCTGAGACAGAGTGGAGTGTATTTATTTTCTACTGAGGCTGCTTTGTAAATATCTCCCAAGAAAGATGAGAAAGATCTTCTTGCTTAGTGCTTCGCAGTGAACCAAATTTCGATTAGTTGGATACAGAAGCGATTCTTTAGTGACTGGTTGAACAGATGAACTGCATTCTGGTCAGACAACACGTTCTCGCCTCACAATAGAACTGTATGGTGATCGTCTCCATGTCCATATACTGGCCAGTTTTTTTCCATGTTCCAGTAACAACCAAAACCCTTGTTTGCTTGCTATATTCAATGTAACATTATATTTGTTTCAGTTGACCTCTGTGTAAATGCTGGGTAAATACATTGTGTGACAAAACCATCAACTGATATTGGAACATGACAAAGATTATTGAAAGGGTAAAGGTCGATCTTGCCTTGGGATATTTTTAGTCCCCATGATGTATTCATCTTTGTGGCCGGGGCTTGTTGGGCAGCAAACAATTCATCCAGATCTTCTTAAGTCGTTGTTGTAAATCTTTTGGGTTAAGGTAAATCTTCGATGGCAGATCTAGATATTATTTCATGTAGGCCTAGCAATTCTTGATTTGGAAGCACAGAACTAGGACAATTTCCTTCTAGCAATTAAAGTGTTACCATTAAGAATTCTTCATCGTTATCGATAATACCGTCCAACGTTTCTTTGCCTTCAGTTACACGTGTATCAATAATGTCTGCCAGATCGGCAGGTAATTCTATTTCGAAATTGGCCATTACTTTTGTGTGTAATAAAAATTGCCTGTGGCAATAAGCAGACGTCGTTCTTTCTTAGTTACGCTTTTGTGACATCGTTTCAGAGGTTGTGACGTTCAGAAAGCTACTGTAGGTCTAGTATAATATTACCAATATATATTTGCATATTACTTCACCCATGTTTTGGTCTCACAACACGGAACTGACCTTGTTAGTGTTATATAGTGGCATTGCAGAGCAAATTTAAATAGTGTGACATATATTCCCTACACATTCGTTAATTATGTGACACATATTCTTTGCACAATCGTTAATTATGTGACACAAAGATATTCTCCACCAAGAGACGGTTGTTCACAAGTTTATCTAACTCGGGTAATTTAATTTTCAACATTAAACGAGCATTAGCGAGTGTCATTTCTAAATTTGAAAATTAACTAATGATTGTTAAATAATCATGATAACGAACCACCACACGTTTGGGAATATGTGAAACTTATTACTAAGCGACAAACTATAGTTAGTAATGAAGAACAGTTTATTATTTTATTTAGATGAATCACTAATGTACATGATGATATATTAGTAAAATATAATTTTACAATGTAAAATAATAAATAGTATGAAAATAATTACGTTCCTGTTTTTTATTAATAGAACAGTTGTTTTACTGATCTCTAGTATAACACCGCAATTTTGAACGTCACAGCTGAATATCATTATAAGACTAATCATTGTTTGATTCAATTATCGGTACTTTCCTAGACTTGTTAGCCATGTAGCAATTGTTTATAGTGATGCTAAAGGTTCACCCTAAGATTTGTTGCTTCAATATACGCATTTCAACATGTATTTCAGAAACAGAGCTGGAGTACTAAGCAATGTGTGTATTTCACACGAGTGTGCTTACATGAAATCTCTTTATCCGTTTACTGACATAAGACAAGTATTCCAAAATGAAGTTTTAAATTTTGTGTCTGTGATATCATTTAGCAATAAAGTAAGTGTAAATATAAGAAAGTGTTTATTGTTTTCTGTTGATTACAATATCCATACAGTGTGACAGAAACGCTCGAGGCTTAGGCCTACGTTGTTGACATTAGATGCCGCGACCCTTTCATTCAAATGATTACAAACGAACCATTTGTTTCATACATTTCTTGTGTTTTGTTCTGATGATTCATTTATGGCAACCGATGTTTACTGCATATATATATCGAATTCAGGAGGGGAATAGGGGGGTCAATTTGTCTATGATCACTGCAAATCCCCATTCCCACATCGGTAGGACATCACGTGACATCAGTTAGTGAATCCACGATAGCCCAAGATCTGAAATCTAGACATAGCCCATGTCTTCTGGACACTACTTCTGTATCTTCTTATGTTTAAATTACTTTACAATTTACCGTAGTTGTCCCAAACACTTCTACAAACCATCGGCTATTGCCGATATTTCCATCCGATTTGTTGTGGTATTTCCCACGACAGACAAATTGTTTTAGCGCCAAGACCCATTCGACCGCAACTACTGCCTGAGCAAGTTGGTATATATTCATATTTGATCAATAGTCACCAAATACTAAAACATAAATGGTGAAAATAGACTAAAAATACGATTTATACAAATTTTGCCCACATGATGAGTTCCCACGTATACTTTTGTGGTTATACGAAAATACGAAAATGATTAGTAACCACGAACTTACGGAATATGGCACATATCATGTCTTAGAAACATCTTTGGTATCCTCAATGTGTCTAGTATATTGATTTAACTTTTAATTCAATTCCAGTGCCGTAGAGATGACGAAACTAAAAACAAGATTTTCAAGGAATTCTGCCAGGCAAAGAGGTTATAGGGAAACAAAAGACAAACTCGACTTTTATTCTTTCGATTTCCCATCAGAGTTTTTTTTTAAATCTCTCACTCCACTTCACAGCCCCGCGCCGAAACGGATACAAACCGTCACAGTGGCAAAAGAGAAAACAAAATACACATCACCATCGCCTAATATCAAACGTTTTAAGCATACCATTCTAAAAGTGAAAAGAAGTCCTACTTCCGTGCGTGTCCTATTAACATCACAAGATGAAAACCTTGAAGAATTTGAAGACATTAAACTTTTGCATGATGATATCATCGAAGATAAATCCACAGAAGACGCACCAGAAGATGGGAAAATGCCCAACAGGGACATTGAAAAGGTGGAAATAATTGCGTTGATTCCAGATGTCGTTAACGAGTTTTTTTTAGTATACTACAGTTGGGAGCAAACTAAACTTGGTAGTCTAGTGCACTTCAGTGCACTACAAAAGTTAACTCCAGTTAACATCGTAGTGCACCTGAGTTAACTTCGTAGTGCACTTGAGTTCACATCGTAGTGCACTGGAGTTAACATCGTAGTGCACTAGAGTTAACACTGTAGCGCACTTGAGTTCACATCGTAGTGCACTTGAGTTCACATCGTAGTGCACTAGAGTCAATACATACAAAGTATTTGATATACAATGCATAATCTCTTGAACATATAAATGTTTCATTAAAACAAAATTTCAAAACTATATATACAGGGACTAGTCCATGTATATTGTGTGTGTTCATGATGGTGTGTACATTTTACTTTTATTTCAGATATGTTTATTACATGTATATAAGTATAATACATGTCACGTATTGGTTAATAGAATATACACAAAAACTGACAAAATACAGGTATCATATTACATTAATTCCACCTATTAATTCCACCCTTTACATCCACCCATTACATCCATGCATTTACACTAAATTAAGATTAATTATAATTAAGGAAGCATGGAAAATACCAGTTTTGAAATTAAAATTAAATCGATCAACATCAAGCAATACTGATTCTGCCTTCATTGAAACATATATTGTACATGCAACATAAATGTTATAGTTTGTATACCGTCAGGTATATAGTCTTTCCAGACCAGGTAAATCACACAAAATGTTATTATGACTATTATTTTGTTGAAAGGTGTGAAAACACAGCTGAGGAATCTGGCACAAGGAGTCCAGCTGTTCTGGGCGAGGTACGGACAAAAGCCCCCCCGGACATTAGCCCCCCCGGACATTAGCCCCTAGGACAAAAGCCCCCCCGGACATTAGCCCCTTCACACTAATCAAAAAGTGGACAAAAGCCCCTTCATAAAAAAAAAGTATATATATTTTTTTTATTTTTTATGTTTTTATTTATTCATTTTTTTTTTAAATTACAATATATGTTTTAGCAGTGGTTATATTAAGTGCTACATATATATGTAAGTGACTTCAGTCACCAGTGGCTTCTGCAATGTAAACAACCAGTTCGAAAAACAACTACTTGAACTGTTACATAAACAATAAGCTGTTACACAGGTGTTTGATAGGTTTTTCATTGATTTTACTGTTACATAAACAATAAGCTGTTACACAGGTGTTTGGTAGGTTTTCAAACTTCAAGACATTTTGTTTTAAATGATAAGCTTTCCTGAAATGTTCAGCTTACTTAATAATGTAAAGTTTGAACAAATAAATTATGATGTTTAACCACAGACATATAATGCAGCTCTGACATTGAACCAAGGACCTTCATTTTCCACACAATTATTCTCCAAATTTCAGAGATAAAAACAGCAGTATATATACAGTTTTTGTTTTTCAAAAGTACAGATTTATATAAAGTATACCAGTTAAATTTATAATGAAGGGGCTTTTGTCCGGGGGGGGGGGCTAATGTCCGGGGGGGCTTTCGTCCGGAGGGGCTTTTGTCCTAGGGGCTAATGTCCGGGGGGGCTAATGTCCGGGGGGGCTTTTGTCCTACACTCGTTCTGGGCATGGCCAAAGGGCATTAAGCTTAATTAAGGGTTTACCTGTACAGGTACTGTACTAGTCATGCATGGCTACCCCTCCCTAAACACTCATGTAATTATATATAATCAGTCCCCAATCTAATTTTTATCGTACATGTATGTACCTAATAAGTGTATAAATTAGTTTCCCCGTTAAAATTATTGATTATTATTGAGAAATAAAAATACTGGTTTGCAAGTTTATATAATTTTATAATAAGACTTTCAAGATAATATTATAAAGGTTTTTAAAATCCAAACAAAAACTTGTAAGTTTACCTGTCGTTTTGATAAGTGTCACCTGTGTATTAGAGTATGGGTCAAATCCAAGTGTCAAAAATTATAATTACAGTCATGCTAGAGCAAATGTCTGCATCGACTAGATCTTAGAAATAACAGGTAAAACAAATATGTTTATAATTTGATTACTTTTTTCATTACTTATTACATTATTATATTTATAAGATTATAAACAAATGAATTTTTTTTCAAATGTCCTTAGCGAGGTTAATTACTTATCATTATTATTTTGCTGAAATGATTGATTACAAAATGTTGCATTTGACTGACCACTTTCTACATGGAATTTACCTGGTGATCACTCAGGTATGACCATACCAGACCAAGGTGTGAAAATTGATCAGTTGGTTAGACCTTACCTGTAATTATCCCTGATTGTTCTACTCTCACACCTGTAGTCTCACCTGACCAAGAAAATACTTTACCTGTATCTTAGTTCAGAATGTCTTACCTGGTAAACACTGGGTGTCGTATATTGATCAATAAGAATGCAAATTTATTAATACTTACATTTAAAGATGGATTATTCACTTTGACTTTGTTTTTTGGTGAGGGAGATGGGCACAACAAGGTACAACCGAGAAGCCACAGGGAGATTAACTTGTTCCTCAGTTTGAACTGTTTTCATAATTATGTAACGCGACTCAACTTAATACAGTTCTGTGAACATTATACAATAGTAAACAGTGCTTGGTCAATTGTTTCATATTTTGTATCTGCAGTAAACAAAATTGTTTTTGTTTTCACTGAATTTTCATGCAGTTTCATTGTTTAAATGACAATCAAAATGCAGTATTGCTAATTAGTATATGGATGAAATCTAAAATGATTTCTCATTTTATAACAAACATGGCTTTAAATGGAGATTATTTATATATATTTGGTACTCCTTAATTAATTAATCATTTATATTTCACGAATATACAACTATAATTATAACATTGTACGTGAAGCTTTCAGGAAAATAAATAAATTTGTTTGTTTATCTAATATCAAACAAGTAATTAATGGCTTTCAATGGAGATTACTTAATATGTATACATACTTATAGGTATACTCCCTAATCAATTAATCATTTATATATCATGAATATAGCTATAATTATAACATTGTATGTGAAGCTTTCAGGAAAATAAATAAATTTGTTTGTTTATCTAATATCAAACAAGTAATTAACATAAGTTGAGGGGAAGCTTCAAACTTTTACACACAATGAATTATATAGTGCCACTAAATCCTAATAAAATCTTAACTGCAAGAGACTGATACCAGTCCAGTGCCCTTGGGGTCCCTAGACCACTGCCATTCATACCAGTTACATATGAATTACCCTGTGTGGTGTGGGTCACACCTGATCAGGCCGGTTTCCCCAATTAACTCCAAGGGGGTCCATTTATAGCAGGCATTATACCGATACCTTATCTAACTGGGTGTATCTCTGAACGCCAACATTTTGAAATTACCTGTAGGGCAGTTTGTTTTGATAGTGATTATAGTCTATTTCCTAAAAGGAGTCCCAATGCCAACAGGTAAATTTACCTGTAAAAGTTACCTGTTGATACTTATATTTACCTGTAGGTAGAATTAAGCATTTAAAATCAAGTATTTATATTATATTATTTATCATATATATCTAATTTCAAAAATAAAAAACGACAATATAATATCATATGTATGAAAATTGTTTTTACGTCCAAAATTATCATTTATTTAATTACATTTTAGTCTTAAAATTTCATTTACATTTTATTTATTTATTTATTTATATTTTATTTATTTAGATAAATAAAATAGTTAAAAGTAGCTGCCTGTATAAAAAGGGGTGCTCAAACAGCAATATACATGTAAATATAATTTCCCATAACAGGCTTGTTCTATGAAACAACAAGGTACAGATTTAATTACTAGTAATAACTACTGTGATCACGTGTTCACCATCTTCTGGAAAGCTTTGACCAGATTTCATTACAGCAGCTGTTAGAGTGATCATGAGTTCAATATCAATAACAACAGGAGCTGTAATAACTAAGTGAGGTAAGTACCCAAGCTGATAAATAATGTTATATAAAGCAATATCATTTCTCAAAATTCATCATTCAGGTTATTGCTCTCTATCTGATTGCATCTGATTTTTACCTGCTACTATCATAGCAAATGCTCAGTTAAATCTGAAGTTTGTTGATAACAGACTAGGTGGTCAGAACTTAGCACATGATGGTCACCTTTATAGAGTTAAATTCAACCGTGGTGAAAGGTAAATTATAATTATATGTTGATAATTTCTAATTATCATGGTTTTAATATTGTCAGCATTATCTGCATCCATGATTAAGATGAAATAATGTAATCTAAAGTAGCCTTATACAACTAAACAGGTATGATCTGTCATTGAGTTTATATATTGATAACATGTATATTTATTTTCATTTTCAGGACTTATTGGCGTTGTACGATCTCCACTTGTCAAGCCACCGTGAACACCCGGAACCGGATACTTGTAGGATTTGGACGACATCCACACAGCCACCCTGCCAACCATGCCACCATCGTCGCAAAGGAAATTATGTCCTATGTCAAGTCCCGAAGTCAGAGAGAAGTCAGACCCATCCCATCCATATACCAGGAGGAGATAACCAAGCTGCGTGATGGTGTGTAAGTTTCTATTTCAGATATTTTAACTTTCTCTGTGTAAGTTTCTATTTCAGATATTTGATCATTTTCATTTCGATATGAACATGTGATATTGCCTTATCTGTATTTGCATTATTAGTGCTAATAAGATGTCTATGTGTACAATATCAATCAACTGATATAGATATATTAGTGCTGAGATTGCTGTAAAAAACTAAGTAAAATAGTTAATGCTGTAATGGAACTTTAAGTGATACAGTAAATATATTTATTGCTATTTTATTTTTTTAGATATATTCTGTATTACCATGTTAAATGCATGTATGTACTAGAGAAAAAGAAAAAAAAATCTGCTGTATGCTATGTGAAACACAGGTAAATCTCAGGTGACTGTACAGGTAAAAATAAGACAACTTATATGAAGCAGTATATAATTACCTTCCCATTGTTTCCTGAAACAACACCTACCTATTGTTAAAAAAAATGTTGGCGTTCAGAGAACACCCCATCTAACTATAGGTATCCTCTCATAATATGTAAGTTTATAATTGACAAGATGAATGTACCTGCAGTCAGGTTTCATTAGTACATCATTTACAAACATGAAATAAATATAAAATCAAACCACTAGAATGTCTGAAGATGGAACTTAAATATTTCATATTGTTTTAGCATAGTATTAAAAATACACATTTCCTGCATCTGGCATGGATTGAATTCCTCTGGCCTTTATACGTTAAGACTGACATTTTGACAGAATATATTATATTTAAGACTAAATAAGAAATCTCTCTGTCAGCAAGTCTAAATTATTACGGAGTCAGAAGGTTTAATTGTGCTACATACACGAACATGGGTAGCTATACTTTCAAAACTTGACTTGCACACATAATATACAACACATCAAATCATATAGCTCATAACAACATTTACCCAAGAACTGAAGTGCACATCATAGTGCACTTGGGTTAACATTGTAGTGCACTGGAGTTAACATCGTAGTGCACTGGAGTTAACAACGTAGTGAACTCAAGTGCACTACGATGTTTAGTCTAGTGAACTACGTTGTTCACTACGTGTGCACTACGAAGTGCACTTGGTACCAAGTTTAGTTTGCTCCCAACTGTAGCTGTACATACAATAATTAAAGAAATGCTATGTATACAACATATGAATACTCGTCTACATACATATGTGTTGTGATATGAATATACCTGTACGTACGTCCAGTCCACTTTTAATAGAGCTTGAGCACAATCATTCTTATATTTCTCATAAAGCCCAATATGCCTATCTAGAATTGAATCAAATGTTTAATAAACTATTTCCAAAAGATATAACCACACTCTTCCCAGTGATGGTGTTGTAACATTTAAAATAAAACATATTAATTAATGTGTCTTCAAGGTGACACCCTAGACCTGCTTTAAGCTGGTTGGTCACTAAACATGGTCATTATAATGCGTGAAGAAGCATGCCTTATAAAGCAAACGCTCAGATGATCAACAAAACTTGTTTTTTAACTGGCCTGAGACACAAGTAAAAAAAAGTCAGTTATATATGAAGTTATGAAATATTATGAAATACCCAAAACGTATCAAAAGTATATATGCATGTATTACCTAATGGCGTTTAAGGTTAGCCCTACTAAAATACAGCTTGCCGCAACATGTGTAAGCTGCCGTATCTCTGTGGGCAGCTTCATAGCTGTACAGTCCAATATACAATAAGATACAAGATTTTTTTTATTTAACGTCGCATATTTAAAACAGTAAACATTATCGCTGTAGTGCTATTCTTGCGACAAGTATAAGATAAAATAACAAGTATAAACATAGTAGTAAGAAATGCAATATTATCTAGTTAAGATATACATGTAGCATACAGGAATCACAGAAGAAACGATACTGAATTACAAACAGCTAAATTAATAATATAGCAACACACAAATCACAGATCGGCTTTTGAAACCCTTCCCACATATCGCAACTGTTTAATCAGCCAAACGCTAAAACATTGAAACAGAAACGTCACGTTGAAGTATATGTATTGGGAAGATAGGCATTTCCCCGGTTCATTTTCACGTCATGTAGACTAGATCAAATTCCATTATTCTAAACGCACATGTACTCAATGATTCTTTCGTGGTCACTCATCACTTTCGTGTTTCGCAAAAGGTACGCGTGGGAACTGATCATGTGGAAAAATCAACATAAATCGTTTTACATTCTATTTTTGTCATGTTTTTCAATTCATCAAGTGATAAATGATTGAATACATACCTATCCGTTAAAGCAGTACAATGGCAGGAATATAGGTCTTAACGCTAAATCAAGTTTTTGTCGTGGGAAATACCACAACAAATCACATGGAAATATCGACAATAACCGTCGGTTTGTAGAAGTGTTTGGGTTATTTTCTTTTCTTGTTTTACCCGTGTCTTCTGTGCTTTTCCGCCTTGAAGCGTTCGGCGACTCCATCTTGAAATATCGTGGATTCACCACTTATGTCACGTGATGTCCTACCGTGATTCCGTGCAGTATATTTTATCATCAAATTATATTTGGTAAGACACAACCCCAAGATTAATCGACAGTTAGATGAGGACACCCTTCTCAACCAGTCATGCCAAAGTTGACACCCGTATACCAAGAAAAAGTGTCCAGGTTTGTGTTTAGACTGACAAACGACAACGAAATGCTTAAGCGAGCTTAGAACAAGAGAAGGCCGTAATCAAAGGCCAGAGGTTAACCGATCAAAGTTGTTGGAGGTCAGAAATATCGGAGGCTTGAAAAATGATTTCACACCGAGGGTAAACAAAACCAGTAACGCACTGTTTCGAACTCTATCAGGTGCCATATCAGTTCTGAAACAAGGGTAGTTATGGGATAAATATTGTTTACACATTCAACTATATGGTACATATTATTTACTTATACATTATTTATGTGAAATATACTGTTCACGCATTTGGTAACTGTTAGTTGACTATAAAAACGACATTTAATTATCATCTATCATTACACGACACTTCCTCAATGTATTCAATATCACCTGTATATTCTCTCGTTCTATTTAACTAAAATATGATGTCCTCTATCACCTGTATATTCTCTCGTTCCATTTAACTAAAATATGATGTCCTCTTATATATGTGATGCTCGCATCACTGTTATCCTCATGATGTGCTGTTGGTGTTATAAGTAACATAACATTTCATTTATGCAGTTAGTAATAAAACAAAATGTACCTTTCGTTCCGAGATCCGCACAGAAAGTCTCTCCATTCGACAGATTAATGCACTGTTGGTAAATGTTGCATGTGTGGTTTGAGCATGCTCCGAGGGTGGTCTGTAACAAAACCAATATATACACTACATATAAGATGTAGTCTGGTTCAGAACAACTAAAGCCAGTGATATCCCCCCGGGTCAGAATGATTAGTTTATAATTCATATTACTTATAATAAACAAAGCCAATGATATTTCCTCGGGTACAGAATGATTAGTTTATAATTTATATTACTTATGATACAACTACATACTTATTGAGATGTGATGTTCAAAGGAGAAGGCCGTCGTGTAAATATAATTCTAATTCATGAACCATCCAAGGATACGTAAATATGTTATTATTTTCATGTAACATTTGTTAAATTAACGTATCTTCAAGTTCTCTAAATTGTTACTGAGTAATGAAATGTAGCCGCCAGTCATATTACCAAACATAGGACATGTGAAGCGTGAAATTACCAGGTTTTACAGCTATCGATCTTATACAGCTCTACTGATAACCAACATCAAACGTGCTGTTAACGACAATATGAGGTATTGTTTCATTTACCGAAGTATAAGACATGTGTTCTGTGTGACATGCACACTGGTAATAAACATGTGTCTAGGAATATGTCTTATTCGTTTTAAAAAAAAAATCAGCGATTTCAATGGACACGTATAGTTTGTCCGTATTTCCTTGCGTTCCTCGATAAATCGATGGAGTTGAAACGACTTAGCTAATAGACATCTGTCATCCTGTCAAATACTTATTGATATCCAATATATATATATATATATACAATGTATATATATTTGAATCGTTAAATTAACGTATGGAAATATCGAGTTCACAGAGTGTAAACGACCTTATGCACCTCTTAATTAGTCATTAATTTTATTCGTACATCTGAAATTCCATAAAACAGTCTCGGCTGAAGAGAGTAGATATTTCACCGTGACGTTTTGATTACATTAAACTAGAACATACTTTTACACGTATAATGACCGAGTACTAGAAACAACAAATCCAAGATGGAATCTGGCGCCAACCATCGTATGGCCTATTGGATCTCCATAAGACTGATGTTTTCTCTACCTTTCACACATCTTCCTCTTTATTATTTGAAAACAAGAGGAACTTGCATAAAATCTGAGAAATATCACTGAAGAACTCTGAGAAATAGTGTTACCAAACTTCGACTAATACACAAGAGGAAAATATAAATGAAATTCAAGAAATACCCAACTCTCTTAGATATACCGATAACAAAAAATCTATACGTGGAATTAGAGAAATACCCATGAAGAACTCACCGTGAAAGAATAGAAAGATTAATAACGAATTTTCTGAGAAGCAGCGATAACAAACTTCAACTAACACAATTAAAATTAGCTGCCTATCGGCCATCTTGTTTTCCTATTAGTCTAAAACAAATCATGCAAAACAAGGGACGAAAGGAAACCTACAGGTGAAATTTGGGAAAGACTCATAAAGAACTTCCTCAGTAATAGAAACATATTTTGCTGTCAAAATTCAAAAATGCCGCCTGTCGGCCATCTTGTTAAGCGATTAATCTCAAAATAGAACATGCAACTATGGACCATGGAGACGTACATATAAAGTGATGTGGTGATGGTGGGCTGAAGATATAAGGTGCTTTAACGTGATAGCCTATAGTGACCTATTACCAGAAACAACTGTAGACGGTTTTATTTCATATATGATAGAAGTTATATAACACAACCAATACCATAAACATCATATTGGTTGTGTTATATAACTTCTATCATATTTACATTAAAAACGTAAAGAACATGTTCCAGATTGTATTTGACCGTGTTAAATTCTAGCAATGGTTAAATTTATAGTATCATTAAAATCTTAAATCCAGATATCTAGTTTTGTCGTGTTAAATGCTGTCCTGGTGTGTTTACTTATAATTATGCTAACATGTCAGCATGTTGAGATATTCGTAACATCAAATTATTGCTTATGACGTCATTGAAGTATATTTTGACGCAATTCGGACGATATTCAGATTATGTTTGTGCATCCATTATCGATATCAACTACAGGTATATATGATATATATCTGAATATGATAACTTTGTTGATTACAATTCATGATTAACTTCTGCATTACCTCGGTCAATGTTAGAAACTTTAAATTTATTAATTTCACTAAGTGTTAAAAATATTGATAGTCATCTAACTAAAGACGACATTTGTGTACTATTGTTGACATCTTCACGCGTTAGTGTTTGACGTGACTCTCGGGTTTGACATGCTATGTTTACCAAGTAATTCCCCGTCGCGTTTAATTAATTTCCTTCTATCAGACAGAATGCCCGATACTGTTGGGGATATGCTGTTTTGTGTATCTGAGAAATAATAATACGGTTTTATGAAAATATGAAATATCCGGCCGCATATTAAATGTTTACGCATTGTAGGTAAGATAGATTATAGCAAAAAATGCTAATGGATCCTTGAATTATTAAAAACGAAATTGCTTGCGATGATCGTTTAATACTAATTATACCGGACAACTAAAGTTCAAAAGTCGACTAAAGCTGATCGATATTGACAAACAATAAGTCTGTATGAAAAATGCATGTCTTATTAAATTAGCTAAAAGAAAAAACGTCCGCCTTTTCAATAGTACATAGGGGGAAGCTGGTATGTAATTGAAAATACTCTTTGAAAGATGGTCATCAATAGTACATGTACCAGTGAGTCATTGCCACTAAAGGATTTAAACCATAGTTGACCCCGATCAGGATCTACGATTACACGATTTCAATACGTTTACCTGGAATTATTGATCGATTGGACTAAAAACGCTGTCTATGCGGTTCTTATTCCTTGTGAAATCTTTAGAACACTTTTATATAAAGCTGCAATTTTAAAAATTGCTTCTGTTGTACATAGATTTACAATTCTTCCAGGTTTGATAAATTCATTGTTATATTGATATATTCTTGTCATTGTTGATAATAAAGGAAGCATTTAACTCGTTTCGGTAAATGACATCTATTTAAATAAACCTTACTTCCAAACAGCCGACCCCAAAACAACTCCGTACATCTCCAGCGCAATCATTAAGCTACAACACAAAACACTACCCACCCACACAACAACCCACCCGTACACCTGCACCGCCATCACAACAACTACCACAAACACAACACTAGACAACAACCCACCCCTACACCTACACCGCCATCACAACCACTACCACACACACAACACTACACAACAACCCACCCCTACACCTACACCGCTATAATAAACACTACCACACACAACACTACACAACAACCCACCCCTACACCTACACCGCTATAATAAACACTACCACACACACAACAACCCACCCCTACACCTACACCGTTATCATAAACACTACCACACACAACAACCCACCCCTACACCTACACCGCTATAATAAACATTACCACACACAACACTAGACAACAACCCACCCCTACACCCACATCGCTATCATAAACACTACCACACACAACAACCCACCCCTACACCTCCACAGCCATCAAACACACTACCAGACACACAACACTACACAACAACCCACCCCTACACCTCCATTGCCATCACAAACACTACAACCCCCCCCCCCCACCCCCTCCCCCTCCCCCCCCCCCCCCCCCCCCCCCCCCCCCCCCCCCCCACACACACACACCTCCACTGCCATCAAACACACTACCACACACAACACTAGACAACAACCCACCCTACACCTACACCGCTATCATAAACACTACCACACACACACCACTAGACAACAACCCACCCTACACCTACACCGCTATCATAAACACAACCACACACACAACACTACCCACCTCCCAACAACCCACGCCTACACCTACACCGCCATCATAAACACTACCACAAACACAACACTACACAACAACCCACCCCTACAGCTACACCGCCATCAAACACACTACCACACATACAACACTACACAGCAACCCACCCATACACCTCCACCGCCATCACAAACACTACCAGACACACAACACTACACAACAACCCATCCCTACACCTCCACTGCCGTCAAACACATTACTAGACACACAACACTACACAACAACCCATCCCTACACCTCCACCGCCATCACAAACACTACCAGACACACAACACTACACAACAACCCATCCCTACACCTCCACCGCCATCACAAACACTATCACACGAACAACACTACCCACCTCCACAACAAACCCACTACAACTCCATCGCCATCACAAACACTACAACACAAACAACAAATCACCCCTGCACTTCTACCGCCATCATAAAGACTATCACACACTCACAACACAACACCTCCCACAACAATCCACTCCATTCACTTCCACCTCTTCTGTCACCAATCATACCATAAACCACCATCATCACAAACCACCAACACCACCACTACCAACACCGTACACTTTGACAACAATCTCACCTGTACCACCACCACAAACCACAGCATACAACAACAATCTCACCTGTACCACCACCACAAACCACAGCATACAACAACAATCTCACCTGTACCACCACCACAAACCACAGCCTACAACAACAATCTCACCTGTACCACCACCACAAACCACAGCATACAACAACAATCTCACCTGTACCACCACCACAAACCACAGCATACAACAACAATCTCACCTGTACCACCACCACAAACCACAGCATACAACAACAATCTCACCTGTACCACCACCACAAACCACAGCATACAACAACAATCTCACCTGTACCACCACCACAAACCACAGCATACAACAACAAAACATACAATAATAATTCTCATACACCACTATCGCCGCCACCATCACTAAATACTACTACCCACGCAAACTACCATTACAAATTAAGAAAATCCATTTTAAAACTTAAGAATGACATTTTCTCACATGGTTCATCATCAATAATCACTGTTTAAGTTCAATTATGGTGGTTTGTAAGTACGCTTTTAACGTACAAACTATTATTATTTTCTTTGGATTTAAGAAAGGTAAGAGTAAACAAATCACTTTTACATTTAACATACTTATTTTAATACTCTTCATTCAACCATGGTGTATCCTCCACTCGTACTTTTAACATTTCTACCATTTTAATTTTTTTTTTTTTTTTAGTTTCAACACTGAAATCCAATAAATATTCATTTAAAATATTCGTAGACCTCGTCACACCCTTGTCTATACCACTCTGATTATCATCAATAACAACCATTTAGTAAATCAACCTGATTTTCTTCTATCAAACGGTTAACTCTCTAGGTATAGTTTTCATTCAATTTTACATGAGTGAACTCATTACTCTTGCTTTCATCTTCCTGTACATTTATCGGACTTACATTTAATTCGTAGAACTAGAAATACAAATAGGAAAATGGTGTAGAAAACGTTAAATGTTACACTTTTTAGCTTGATAATATTTTCAAACAACTTTTCAAAGTTACAACATAATCTATCAGACTAGGTCCTCTCCTATCTAGAAATGTTATACTATCGCTTGGATCTTCCTTATGGCGTCCATTTACAGTTCGACAGGAAATAATTTTGTATAAAGATAAAAGTGGTCTGCCAAATTGATTAACACATGTGTCCAAACTATATGTATGACGTTTCTGTGAAATAGCATTCACTGACCCTTGATAATATCGTCAATAATGTAGAAAGAAATACCTTTGCTACTATTAAGATATCTCCCAATACAATCACTTGTCTGAAATCTTTATGATTACAAACCCAATCCTCGATACACGAAGCAATATCAACATCACTCTTTTTATAACAAAAATACTTTTAAAAGGTGGAAAATAACATGAGCACATGTACATATCATTGCCATCGAATGGCAAACTACTGGATAAAGTCATTGACCTCACGGTCCGCTTGACCACCTGACCGCCGTATGGAACATTATATGACGATCCGATTCAAGATCAAGGTAGGTCAGACACACTTATACTATACCACTCGTGGAAATCTTTATCATTCAGCATTTCTTTTCTCATGTATAATCTATCTATTGCCTTTATATTGCCCGGATTTATAGATTATGAGTCTGGATTTCAGTTCGTTTATTTAGGTAATCTATGTTGTTTCCATCCCAAACAGTAAAAGTCTGGAAAGGCAGGTACAGTTTTCATGTTATAAATGATAGAATTACTCTCAGAAGGACAATTATGTTTAGATAATATCTTTATTTCGAAATCTAATTCTAATTCAAACAAGGCAGTCATAACGAAGCCTGAGATATGAATACAGTTTGATAATTCAAAATACAAGACTAGCATAATAAGAGCGCTCTCTTTCATACCCGACTGTTGAAATACATACTTTGTGACGGGTGACTAAACTAATTGTTGTCAGAACTTACCCTCATATCGTCCCCAGTTGTGTTAGCCGTTTTCAACAGGACACAGGTCAAGGTGGCCGAATCGTAGGCTATGGACTGACAAGCGGCATGGCGTCCACAATTCCGAGTACACTGCTGATATCCAACATTTTGTAAGATACTTATTGTTTTAGGTTGTAACTCATTGTACGTAGTCACGTTATTACTGGCGTCTATACTTTGACAACTCTGGGTAGCCACAGCTTGTCCAGTAACAATACCTAGGGAAAGAAGTAAGTAAGTAATTAACATTTTGTCCAGAATGTCTGTTGTAGAGCTATAAGTGATGCCCCGTGTTCGCGATGTCCTGCCTCTCCAGCAGCAAGTTGGTGACTGTGATAGTACTACCTCTGTACGGGTAGGTACAGCACTACAAATAATACTAATGTAGCAATCTGATGGCAGCGTCCTTACGCCTTGTATGATTCAGTTTGAGAATTGGCATGTTTTATAGACCATTCGCATATTTGTATAAAAACATAATAATGTACTTCCTCATAATAACATGTATTCTATTTATATATACACAGCACGCGCTGTTATTAGATCATTTTTAGCTTGGGCTGTTCTTTGAACACCACCTGATGATGACTTCGAATAAAAAAAAAAGTAAGCCTTCGGTGAACTAGTTATCAACCGAAGGGATCATTTCACAAAACGATTTCTACTAAATTAATTAAACTGTTTCGTGTTCTTTGTATTTATCCTGCCACCGCATTGTCGGAATATACCCACCATATATAGTTTTGCTGTATACGGCAGTGACGGAAAACAGCTGTATTTTGGAATCTTAGCACGTGCGTTAATTCGACTAGCCTACTTCCAAGTGAAACCACGTTTAAAAGACGAACATATTTAAATTATTGTTGATACCGTTTCACTTCAAAAAGATTACAGCTTATATTTAAAGACACTGGCCATGTATTCTCTATGTATGTGATCGAACATTATTTATTTTTGTTTTGATAAAGAGCTGGATTACCTAAACAAATTACCAACTTACAAGTCAGTACGGTCAAATTAGATTGTAGCTACCTCCTTAGTACGCCAATCAAAATAAGTAAAAGGTTATCTTCATAATCCCGCATGGATGTATCTTCATTTTATTTCCGTCAGCTCTGGTCAGTTACGTCATATTTCATAGGTAAAGAATGCAATAAACACCTAAAATAAGAAAAGAACGTGAAAAAAACCCTGGTGATGAATAGAAAATCATGTTTTTTATGTTTAAAAGTTCTTTTATCGAATATACTCACGTTGACCAGGTATGTAAGTCGTAGATGATATGATTTTACCCTTTTCTTTTTCTTTTCCTTCGCAGCAGCAACAAGCACGTCTGATCGACTTTGGATTTGGTTCAGAACAGACAAGTTTTTGAATGCGTGCATGGCATATTTTCCGCAGCTCATTTATATTTAAGGACCAGAGCATCGCAATAGAGGATCTCTATAACCAGTGAGTATTAACCCGGTTTTAATTAAATATAAAGAAGTGCGGAACTGATTCTCAAATTCTATCACCATAAGGGAATATCTTCTATTATTCAATTTTTTTTTTTCATAATTCATTTGTTACTGATAGGTTTTGAATAAACATCGAACTCTTACACTGCTGATACCGTACACAAATATCAACATCCACAGGATTAAATGCCTAAGATAATTAAGGTAATCTATAAACGAATTTCGCGTCACGGTTAAAGGTTGCAAGCTCGGTCCGCGTATTGCGTCACGATTACTGGTCGCGAAGTAGATAAGTGTGTCGCGTCACGGTTAGGTAGCAGTGTACAGTAGAAATGCCCAATTTTGAAAAATATGACACATGTCTTAGATATGTAAACATTGCCAGTTAACCCTACATATAAAGTCTAATAAAGTATATATATTTGTAATCTGTACAACATTTGTAATTTTAATACAGCTCTGAAGGATAAGTTAACTGATATTTTCTGTGATTTTTAGAGCGGTGAATACCATGGTAACAGCTTTAAAATGCTCAAAAATTGCAAAATATTATGATATTTGACCCAAAATACCACAATTCTCTACACAATTTTTTTTCTGAAACCTATTTAAAATTAAATATCTCTATCCCAAAGACAGAATTAATCTTGTTTTGATATATGTTGTAAATTAAGTTTTTCCGCTATCTCACCTTTACTGTGGGCATCCATTTTTCGCTGTAGGCAAAACTAAATTTCCTCTGTAAACACACTTGCGGAAAATCCGGAAATTTAAAATCCGGAACCAATTTATTAATTTTTGTTTTAACAAATGTGAAGCCTGTATGTACTTCTTCATACTGAATATACCAATTATAGTGTACATTTATTTTTTATGCATATCATAATACAGGAGTTATTTGCTTAACAAAAAAATTGCCCATGGCCAGGCTGTCCTATTGTAGTGTGCTACCTTAAAGCTCGCAAGTTAGGTCCGCGTATCGCCTCACGGTTAAAGGTAGAGAAGTAGGTTAGAGAATCGCGTCACGGTTAAAGGTCTCGAGTTATGTCAGGTTTTAGCGTCACGGTTAAAGGTCTCGAGTTATGTCAGGTTTTAGCGTCACGGTTAAAGGTCGCGAGGTAGATCACTGTATGGCGTCGTGGTTAAAGGTCGTGAGCTAGGTCCGAATATCGTGTCACTGTTAAAGGTCGTGAGCTAGGTCCGAATATCGTGTCACTGTTAAAGGTCGCGAGTTAGGCCATGATAACGCACTTGCGTAACAACCGACTTCAGGTCGAAAGCCATGCAGGGTAACGCGTTTTGTTGCGAATCACGAGTTAGGCCATATTGCGTCACGGTTATATGTCGAGAGCAAGGTCAGAGTATCGCTTGACAATTTCAGTCACGACCGAAGTCAGAGTATCACGTCACTATTACAGTGTTAGGTAAGGGTATGACTACAGATCACAAGCAAGGTCGTGGCATTGCGTCACGTTACAAGCGACGATTAAGTCAGGGTATCGCATCACGGTTGCAGGTCGCGAACAAGGTCAATATTACGCGTCACCAATACAGGTCGCTAGTTAGTCAAGCCATTGCCTCACCAAAACAGATCACGAGTACAACTTGCTAGCTAGGTCCTAGGGTACCGCGCTAGGGTTACAGGCCGAGAATGAGGTCAAGGTGTCATTGCGTCACGGCTACAGGTACAAATTATTGGTCGCGCCGTGGCTGTAGGTCGTGAATCAGGTCAGTTTACTACTACAGATGTACATATATATATTCGGAGCTCCTACGGTGGTTGTCAAAAATAGTTTGTTCTCAGTAACCGTTTGTAGTCGATGAATTAATCCACCTTAATGTTAATCTATATAGGAAAATAATGTTGAATTTCAAACACGAAAAAATATCTACAAATACCAAAATGTTACTTTGAATCACCAATGTTGTGCTGTAGAGGCCAACAGTTATTTCATAAAGTTACTTTGTGGTAAGATGTAGCTTGGAATAATTCTAAGCCACACAAATAATCAAACCCGAAAAATAGCCAAGCTGTTACGCCCACACGTGTCTAAAGCACATGATAAGGGCTTTTGTTTGACCGGATTTGACTTTATGTACCGTAAGTATGAACACTAATTTTGTTTTGACCTTGAAATGCAAAAGGCGGCTGTGAATGATAATGCTGAAATATGTCATAATGTCATAAAGGGAAGCATTTCAATAAATAAAAATGCTCCTTTATCATAGTTTAAAGACATCTGATCTTAGTAAGTGAAACGTTTTAAAGGCAAATTGCTAAACTGGTGAGTTTGGGGCCTATTTTTAGAAATATTCATCTGCTACCCTAAACTCATCGGTTAAACACTTTTCCTATAGACAGTCTCCTTGCCATGTCTGAAGTTCTTAATAGTTTGAAATGCCTCCTTATATGCTATATTTATGCGATATTATTCACAACCGCCATTTGCATTTCAAGGTCAAAATAGAATCAGTGTTTATACATATTGTAAAGTCAGATTTTTTTCAAACCAATATTCCTATTATGTGCTTGTGAGACACTTGTGAGAAAACCGAATAGCTGTTTTTCAGTGTATGTGATAAAACTGAGTTAATTAAGTCCCCCTCAGACATGCATTTTTCGCATGTTTTGTTGAAATTTACAAACAGCTGAATACATTACATGTCTCGCAGTTTGCCATGATACATACTTAAAATTAATCAAGTTATTTCTGTTAAATTGCATCATAGTAGGAATTCAAAGGCTTGTGAAATATCACTGTTTTTTACTGGATTTGCTGTTTATATACCCCTTAATCAACATAGTCTCTATCCATCGACCGGTTTTCGAGTTAAACGTCGCCCGTGACAACATCATCACATCAAATGTTTGTCGTGTCTCTAAAACTCTCATACTGTTGTATACCCTTCAAAAATACAAATGTAAAAAGAAAAGTAAAAAAATTAATAAGGGTGAAGTATAGTAATGCTCCACTTTCTTCTTTTTTACCTTTGGTGTCTAAAGCTATTTTTCCATGAGTTCATTAAATAATTATGATAAAATGGTGATTGTGTACTAAGACAGAAGTAATAAGATCGTGAAACGTACTGTAAACCAATATCGACCATGCAAATACACCGTGTAATGCCGGAAAGATGCCTATTAAACTAAGGATCTGTGTAACCTTCGATATCTATATTTTACTTCCAGCAACCAATGGGCCGTAATAATAAAAAACGTAGACCACGAAGGGAAGTATTACTATTTTATATCGACAACACCTACATCCTATCATTGCTGTGTGTGTATCATACAAGGACAGCTAAACATTTTGTCGGGTGTTTCTGTTTGGTATGAGAAGTTAACCTTAACATGACGATATATTGGTCGCTACATGCACGACAAAAAATGGTGATATAGCACGCCTAACTAGAGTTAATGACGATATATTGGATGTGGTATGCACGCCTAACTAGAGTTGATGACGATATATTGGATGTGGTATGCACGCCTAACTAGAGTTAATGACGATAGATTTGGGTGCGGTATGCACGCCTAACTAGTGTTAATGACGATATTTTGGGTGCGGTATGTACGCCTAACTAGAGTTAATGACGATATATTGGGTGCGGTATGCACGCCTAACTAGAGTTAATGACGATATTTTGGATGTGGTATGCACGCCTAACTAGAGTTAATGACGATATATTGGATGTGGTATGCACGCCTAACTTTACCTAATGACGATATAGTGGGTGCGGTATGCACGCCTAACTAGAGTTAATGACGATATATTGGGTGCGGTATGCACGCCTAACTAGAGTTAATGACGATATTTTGGGTGCGGTATGCACGCCTAACTAGAGTTAATTACGATATTTTGGGTGCGGTATGTACGCCTAACTAGAGTTAATGACGATATATTGCGTGCGGCATGCACGTCTAACTAGAGTTGATGACGATATATTGGGTGCGGTATGCACGCCTAACTAGAGTTAATGACGATATATCGGATGCGGTATGCACGCCTAACTTTACCTAATGACGAGATATTGGGTGCGGTATGCACGTCTAACTCTAGCTAATGACGATATAATGGATGTGGTATGCACGCCTAACTTTACCTAATGACGATATATTGGGTGCGGTATGCACGCCTAACTAGAGTTAATGACGATATTTTGGGTGCGGTATGCACGCCTAACTAGAGTTAATGACGATATTTTGGGTGCGGTATGCATGCCTAACATTACCTAATGACGATATATTGGGTGCGGTATGCACGCCTAACTAGAGTTAATGACGATATATTGGGTGCGGTATGCACGCCTAACTAGAGTTAATGACGATATATTGGATGTGGTATGCACGCCTAACTTTACCTAATGGCGATATATTGGGTGCGGTATGCACGTCTAACTCTAGCTAATGACGATATATTGGGTGCGGTATGCACGCCTAACTAGAGTTAATGACGATATATTGGATGTGGTATGCACGCCTAACTAGAGTTAATGACGATATATTGGATGCGGTATGCACGCCTAACTAGAGTTAATGACGATATTTTGGGTGCGGTATGCACGCCTAACTAGAGTTAATGACGATATATTGGGTGCGGTATGCACGTCTAACTAGAGTTGATGACGATATATTGGATGTTGTATGCACGCCTAACTAGAGTTAATGACGATATATTGGATGTGGTATGCACGCCTAACTAGAGTTAATGACAATATATTGGATGTGGTATGCACGCCTAACTTTACCTAATGACGATATTTTGGGTGCGGTATGCACGTCTAACTGTAGCTAATGGCGAGATATTAGGTGCGGTATGCACGCCTAACTTTACCTAATGACGAGATATTGGGTGCGGTATGCACGTCTAACTCTAGCTAATGACGATATAATGGATGTGGTATGCACGCCTAACTTTACCTAATGACGATATATTGGGTGCGGTATGCACGCCTAACTAGAGTTAATGACGATATTTTGGGTGCGGTATGCACGCCTAACTAGAGTTAATGACGATATATTGGGTGCGGTATGCACGCCTTACTAGACCTAATGACGATATATTGGGTGCGGTATGCACGCCTAACTAGAGTTAATGACGATATATTGGATGTGGTATGCACGCCTAACTAGAGTTAATGACGATATATTGGATGTGGTATGCACGCCTAACTTTACATAATGACGATATATTGGGTGCGGTATGCACGTCTAACTCTAGCTAATGACGATATATTGGGTGCGGTATGCACGCCTAACTAGAGTTAATGACGATATATTGGATGTGGTATGCACGCCTAGCTTTACCTAATGACGATATATTGGGTGCGGTATGCACGCCTAACTAGAGTTAATGACGATATATTGGATGTGGTATGCACGCCTTACTAGAGTTAATGACGATATATTGGGTGCGGTATGCACGTCTAACTAGAGTTAATGACGATATATTGGGTGCGGTATGCACGTCTAACTAGAGTTGATGACGATATATTGGATGTGGTATGCACGCCTAACTAGAGTTAATGACGATATATTGGATGTGGTATGCACGCCTAACTAGAGTTAATGACGATATATTGGATGTGGTATGCACGCCTAACTTTACCTAATGACGATATATTGGGTGCGGTATGCACGTCTAACTGTAGCTAATGGCGAGATATTAGGTGCGGTATGCACGCCTAACTTTACCTAATGACGAGATATTGGGTGCGGTATGAACGCCTAATTATAGCTTATGACGATATATTGGGTGCGGTATGCATGCCTAACATTACCTAATGACGATATATTGGGTGCGGTATGCACGCCTAACTAGAGTTAATGACGATATATTGGGTGCGGTATGCACGCCTAACTTTACCTAATGGCGATATATTGGGTGCGGTATGCACGCCTAACTAGAGTTAATGACGATATATTGGGTGCGGTATGAACGCCTAACTCTAGCTAATGACGATATATTGGGTGCGGTTTTCACGCCTAACTTTACATAATGACGATATATTGGGTGCGGTATGAACGCCTAACTCTACCTAATGACGATATATTGGGTGCGGTATGCACGCCTAACATTACCTAATGACGATATATTGGGTGCGGTATGCACGCCTAACTAGAGTTAATGACGATATTTTGGGTACGGTATGCACGCCTAACTAGAGTTAATGACGATATATTGGATGTGGTATGCACGCCTAACTAGAGTTGATGACGATATATTGGATGTGGTATGCACGCCTAACTAGAGTTAATGACGATATATTGGATGTGGTATGCACGTCTAACTCTAGTTAATGACGATATATTGGATGTGGTATGCATGCCTAACTTTACATAATGACGATATATTGGGTGCGGTATGCACGTCTAACTCTAGCTAATGACGAGATATTGTGTGCGGTATGCACGCCTTACTAGAGTTAATGGCGATATATTGGATGTGGTATGCACGCCTAGCTTTACCTAATGACGATATATTGGGTGCGGTATGCACGCCTAACTAGAGTTAATGACGATATATTGAATGTGTTTGCACGCCTAACTAGAGCTAATGACGATATATTGGATGTGGTATGCACGCCTAACTAGAGTTAATGACGATATATTGGATGTGGTATGCACGCCTAACTAGAGTTAATGACGATATATTGGATGTGGTATGCACGCCTAACTAGAGTTAATGACGATATATTGGATGTGGTATGCACGCCTAACTCTACCTAATGACGATATATTGGGCGCGGTATGCACGCCTAACTCTACCTAATGACGATATATTGGGTGCGGTATGAACGCATAACTCTACCTAATGACGATATATTGGGTGCGGTATGCACGCCTAATTATAGCTAATGACGATATATTGGGTGCGGTATGAACGCCTAATTATAGCTAATGACGATATATTGGGCGCGGTATGCACGCCTAACTAGAGTTAATGACGAGATATTGGGTGCGGTATGCACCCTTAACTCTAGCTAATGACGATATATTGGGCGCGACTTGCATGCCTTACTGAAAGTAATGACGATATATTCGTTCTTGTATGCACGTCAAAGAAAGGTGAAGCTTGTAAGAACAGATTCGGTATTGCATAGGAACAGACTGTCAAATAGTGTTGAAGAGTATGGGGGTTGATTTGTGTTTAAATTAATCGCATTTAGATGAGGCCCTTTATAGTCCTTTCTGATAACGTTGATCAAATAGTCTTTGTGTTATTAGATACAGCAAACTTTTATTGTTAAAAGAATAATAATTTGTCCATAAACCTGCGAATCCGGGAGAAACTTGACATAATTAATCCCGTTAAAGCAATTGCCTTTATTGATAATACTTTGCTAAGTCATCCGCATTAATTAACAGAAACAAATGTAACTCATTAAAGTCACAGTGTGTTGCACCGTTATCAATAAATAAAGTTTGAAAATCATTACCAAAGCCCGAGATCAATAGAGTATTAATCAAACATTGTTCTTAAAATAATAAGAACATTTACCGTTAATTGATACACAAGATTTCATGTTAATATAAATATGCGTTGCATGCCAGTAAACCACCACTATATCGTCACACATATGATCTTATAAGTCTGATTGATAAACCAACAAAGGTAACATAAACGACTTCCACTGCTATTGATGAACTGATCACAAATAATATTTACCAAAAAGCATTGCTGTAGACACGCCAGTGTGCAGTGACACTCCTATAATTTCACTTGTTCAACTTCTGTATTTAAACTAAAATCATATAAGAAAATAATACTGATGTATGATGATGCAAAATTTGATAAGATGAATACAGCTATAAATGATATTGACTGGGAAGCTGAAGTTATTATCCTCAACTCTAATGAACTAGATAAACTCTAAAATGATAGTATTAACCAACAGATTGTTAACTGTATTCCACATAAGATTATAACTATCCGTCTGAATGATAAACCTTGGATGAGAAATAATTTAGACTTAAAATTATATAGTGACAAAGACTACGTATGAAAGCTAAAAACAGTAACTCTGAAATAGATTGGGCAAACTTTAGACATATCATAAATGAAATAATCAGAGAAGCAAAACTAAGTTATTATGATAAAACACTAAAGTCACTCCGTGACCAGTCTATTCTTATACCTCCACTACCTGAACATAATTTCTTTATACATCATCCATTTGAAAAGGCTGAAGTGTCTAAACCATTATTTCAGCTGAATTTCAGCTTCATCTGAAACCCTGGAACCTCTTACCCAACCTGTAAATAAATTCTCATTTAAATCAGAAAATATCACCATCACCAGGCAAGACATTGATTAAAGATTAGCTATTTATACTTCATGGTAAAAAACCAACTGGTCCAGATAACATAACATCTAAGATTATAAAAAGATATCCCCTTCACTAATACCACCTCTCACACTCTTATGTAAAATAAACTGGCAGTATATTATCTGCTTGGAAAACAGCTAACATGTATGCTATATATAAGTGCAAAGGCGCTGATGATGATGTTACCAATTACCGTCCAATCAATATCTATCACATTTTGTAACAGTAAAATTATTGAAAAAAGCGATTTTTAATACATTTTTAATAACTTAAAATATTGCGCTATTATAACAAAGCACCAGTCTGGATCTTCTTTACAAATCAGTCTAACCATT